>NC_053022.1:341216651-341385679 GCF_003073215.2 Triticum urartu
CAAGCATAACAATTTTTTTGTTCCTTCACTTGGAGAAGAACCCTTGTCAATATTCATAAAAAAAAACTCTCTCAGATTTTTAGATATGTCTCAAAAAACCCCGCCAATGGAGTGCAGTGAAGTGGAGAGAGAGCTCTCAAGTCGTCAAGCAAAAATATGAGGAGCAAAGGGTTGCCCTCCTAGGTGGAGCAGTTTATATAGGGAACCCCACCAAAACTAGTCGTTACACACAAAGACTTAAGATGGATTTGAAATTTCAAAATGGTTAGCACAAGCACTTAGTCTGGAGGCTGCGCTCACAACACATGGAGGAGCCAAGCCCTTTTAGAACCACACTATATCCATACTAATCATATAGGACAATGGACACTTGTTGGTTCTTGACTCAAAACAAAAATTTCTCTATCCAACACAGTGACTTGCTCGATGGTCCTGAACAATTTGGATCTTCATCCTTCTACTCGTACTATGGAAGATTTGGGATGCTAGGAATACAAAACTTCTCGACAAATCGACAGTCACTCCGTGATCAACTTATGATCGATGATCTAGATTTGTGGTCACATAGACTTCGTAAGGTACAAGACAAGGAGGCCGTTTTGTCGTGGCAGGCCGTCCTATCCTCACACGCATGCATGCTGTTGTTTTGTCACTTTGTAATCAGCTTGATTGGTTTACAATTGAGTAATATATTCAGGTGGGACTCCCCCCCCCCCCCCCCCCCCCCCCCCCCCCCCCCCCCCCCCCCCCCCCCCCCCCCCCCCCCCCCCCCCCCCCCCCCCCCCCCCCCCCCCCCCCCCCCCCCCCCCCCCCCCCCCCCCCCCCCCCCCCCCCCCCCCCCCCCCCCCCCCCCCCCCCCCCCCCCCCCCCCCCCCCCCACGCACACACACACAGTGGTTTCTCACAGAAACACCACTCGATGTTGCTAGAAACTGGCAAAGATCCGTATGAACGGTCGTATGGAAAGCTCGACACATTTAGATCCTCACCACTTAGTGGTTCTGGACATTGCTGATACTTCTCTGGTAGACAGAAAACCTAGAGGCCCTTGGTGGTTCCGGAGACCTCCTTTTGGAGGTTCCAGACTTTAACAGAGCACCCTCTAATGTTATCTGGTACTCCCTCCGTCCTAGAATATAAGATATTTTTGCAAGCTATGTTAGCTTGGCAAAAAAGTTTTATATTACACCTGATGGCTCCAGAGCACAGTTAATTTTTTAGCACAGTTAGTTCAATTCTCACCGGCTCTTGTAGTAACCACTAGTTTCGAACTATGGTGGTTCGAGAATGGTCTTTCTGGATGGGTCCGACCCATTACGTTCCATCCCATGACAGAAAGCAAACACACCCTTATTAGAGACCGGGAGATAGTTTCGTCCAGACATTCCAAAGAATCTTGGGAGCTTAGCAAGACGTCAACTTTGCTCGGTATATGTAAATTCAATGTTTTCATAAATTTTTAGTTTAGCACTAATCCTATGTATATCGCCACCAGCGCCACCCGTCATCTTCAAAAACAATAAAAAAAAGCTGGTGCCACTGGGTAAATATTTGTGTTACATAGTGTGCTTATAGAAATACAAAGGTCTTCTTCAAGTAGTAAAAAACGCATCTATTTAATTAAGTTTCAATTTTGCGAACTGAGCGTAGCTCAGATGGTTAGATTCCTTATGGTGGAACCGACCCACCAGCGTTCATTGGCACTCGTGCTCACATTTTTCTGAATTTATTTTAGGCTTTCCGACAATGTTCGTTCAATGGAAGAAAACATTTTCGTCGACTACGAGACGCTAGTGGTGACTTTGTCAATAGAGATGAGTGTATGTGAGCATCTACAATTGATTCAAAAAAAAATTAAGCTATAAACAAAGTAATAGAAGATCAAAGCCTCACAACTATTTTGGAAGAGTACCCGCAAGGCCACAAAAGAAACTATTTTGGAAGAGTAGTGAATGTAGAGAGCCAGTGACCTCACAAATTAGCTTTTGGGGACACGAGAAGCTAGCTCCATACTACTAGTACTATTTAAATCTAACGATCGAAGAGGCAAAACCTAATTAAGTCGCTGGAAGAAAGGTTTGTTGTAATTAGTGCCATGGATCATGGCATATTCCATTGGTAGCACTCTATAAATACAGCTCCTCCCTTTCATTATCTCACAGCATTGGAAACCAATTCTCTTAATCCTCTCTTATTTCCCCTGTCCATCCCCCAGCAGCTTAATTTGTTAAAGTTGTGTCGAATATTGTATACGAGATAGGTTACAGTTGGACTTGTAGTTGTATTGTGTTTAAATAGGATATGGAGTTGTGTCCAAGCAGGACACTTGTATTTTAGGCCTCTCATATATAGCGAGGCTAGACACACGATGTAATCTATGCCAGCATAATAGCACGGGCACGCGAGGGAGCCGACGGTGTGTGTCGGCGCCCGGGCGGCCAGTGTGCGGTATTGTGACGGTGTCACGGGGAGGAGCGCCCGTAGTCATGCCCCGGAGATGTAGCCATATCGGTGAACCTCGTTAACAAATCTCGGTGTCGTGCCTCGTGTGATTGCTTGGTTCTCGGTAGATCGATGGAGTGCCTCGGATTTATTCTAACAAATGGTATTATGAGCAAGGTTCGAAGAGGCCGTGGAAGTTGATTTAGAGGAGAGCGATCAAGATCGGCGGCTGTGGAGGCACAGCGATGTGCGGCAGCGATCGGAGATTATCGCGTGTTAAGCAATCGGAAGCATCGGCGGTGTTTTATGCGTGTGCGATAGGAGGAGAAAGTCTCGGCGAGATCGATCGATCAGATCGTGAAGCGGCAGGAGTCTGGTTCGATCCCAAGTGCGCATGGTGGCTGGTGACCTAGCATACGACGGTTGGCGCGATCGCTTGGGCGAGCGATGCAGAGAGCTCGGGCACGTGGCCGGGCAGCATCGGCCGAGGCCTAGTGGAGCGCTCGCGCGTGTTCTGGCCAAGCCGTACGGAGCAGGTAGTACCAGGTGGGCCGCTGGGTCAAGGCGTGGCTGCCCAAGAGGTGTACGAGTACGGAGCAGCAAGGGCGTGAGGCCGATGCAACGTGGTCCATCAGGAACTTGTGGCCGGAGCGGAAAGGCTTTGACAGGAGCTGTACGAGTTGGCTAGACGAAGCCCGCAGGAAAGCTTGATGGGAGGCGTGAGATTTGTTTGTTAAAAGAAAAAGAGCAATCAAAAGCCAAGGACAGGATTCAGGACACGTTGAGTATTTGGTGTTGTTTGTGCTAGTCCAAAGTACATGGAGTGCATGCATCAGGAATAGTACGTGATGTGTAAGAGGAGGACTGGTGTTGGCTGTTGGATTGCGATTACATTCTCGTGGTTCTAGACAATTGCAAGGAATATCAAGGTGTCATTGGCAGTAGGGATGGTTCCTGTATAGTTTAGATGGTGTTGGCATGACCAGCTTGCTCAGGGGACTACGACAATCGACAGAGTTAGGTTTGCAAGTGTTGTCAGGGCCGTAGAGCATGGACGACGAGGACAAACAAATACAGAGTCGTGCGAGTCCTGATGGTTTTAGCGAGAGAAGCCATTAGGTGAGCATCGGGTGATCGGAGAGCCACACGGCAGGAGGACAACTGGTGGGGCGTGGTCGGATTGATGACTTTTGGTCAGTTAGAACGTCCTACGACAGAGACAACAGTAAATTGGCGACGTGCGTATAAGGCTCGGAGGAGTCTGGAGCGCGTCGTGGCAGAGATCATGCATACACAGGGCGTCAAGCAATGCATTGAGATGTGCGGGCGGACACGACACAGGGTGGAGCATGGTTGCAGTTGGATAATTTCGGCTGGGTCGGACTGGACTATCTGACGGATCGGCGGGGATGTCGGTCAAAGCAGAAGATGGCGGTGATTTCAGCGACGACGACATAGGAGTGTGATGCTGATGGTGGCTGACTTCTGGGGCGTGGATACACGTGGTGCAGGCCTGAGGGCTTGTGCGGCTTCAACAGACTATGGCGCGGGGTTGATTCAAGATGGTGCACACATGAGAGAGCTTGAAGTCGACAGGGCGCGGGGTAGCATGGCGCAGCTACATGGAGTCATGTTGAAGGTGGAGCTGGGGTTTGGTGGAAGACTTCACTCTGTGCTGATGGAGGGGCTACGGCGTAAGTCGACAGAGAGTCGAAGCCTATTTCAGTGGGATAGCGAGAGACACGTGGATTGGACTGGGTACCAGTGGTCTGATGGAGACGTGATACTCGGCATCGGTCGGTGATGATCGGTGGTTCTCTGCAGTGGGGGTTGAGGCAGTGGGGGCTAGCTACCCGGGAGACTCGACCAGGACAGCAGAGATTCGACGCGGTAATAGCGGCGAGGCGTGCGGTAAGCACGGGACACAACGACAGACCAAGGCCTTAATGGTAGACATGTGGTCAGACAAAATTGTGCAAAGGATGCTGAAGCAGTGTTGACGAGTACCAGATTCAAGTTGGTGACTGGGTCTATCGGTACCGGAAGATGGACAGGAGTTGACCATGGAGAATCTGAGAAAGTGACGGAGAGTCTGGAATTGTTAAAAGCTGAGAGAGTACATGGCCGTATATTCTGTGGTGTTCAGTGCACATGGCAAAGTGCGGATGACAAATACAGAAGGAGGCTGAGTGCTATAGCGGTGGGACATGTCAGAGACTATCCGGAAGAAGGGTGAGACAACTGCGAATTTGACTCAGGGTGACACAGGGCAACGGTGCAATTCCTTCAAGTTTTAGACAAGCGGTCAAGAAAGAGCGGTGATGTTGAATTCAGGTAGCTCTTATGTGTGGCGTCCAATATGTGAGTTGTTCACTTTCACGCAGGTTAATGATCGGTGTGTGATGGCGTTGAATGAATTCTCCGAAAGTTGAAAGTACAACATAGAGTAATGAGGAACTTAATTTTGCTCAAGTATTGACTGTGAAGAAGACGAGAAGGGACTACAGTTGTAGGTGGAGTCACATGGAGTCTGGGAGTAACAGCGGTGCTCATGGTGTATCTCAAGTCCAATGTACATGGAGGTTTGACGCACGGACGAATTCAAGGTGGTGGAGAATATTCGCCAAGGTGGAGTTTGTTAAAGTTGTGTCGAATATTGTGTACGAGATAGGTTACAGTTGGACTTGTAGTTGTATTGTGTTTAGATAGGATATGGAGTTGTGTCTAATAGGACACTTGTATCATAGGCCTCTCATATATAGCGGGACTAGACACACGATGTAATCTATGCCAACATAATAGCACGGGCACGCGGGGAGCCGACGGTGTGTGTCGGCGCCCGGGCGGCCAGGGTGCGGTATTGTGACGGTGTCATAGGGAAGAGCGCCCGTAGTCATGTCCCAGGGATGTAGCCATATCGATGAACCTCGTTAACAAATTTCGATATCGTGCCTCGCGTGATTGCTTGGTTCTCGGTAGATCAACAGAGTGCCTTGGATTTATTCTAACATAATTAGCCATGGCTCAGGCCTACTACCAAACCGCTCCTGTCCAGTGTCCTCTCCAGCGAACCGAGCTTTACATGCACCTCTTCTTGCGCCAAGCTGCTGCTGGACCAAACCGTAACCAAGCCGAAATACTCAACCCAAAAGTGCAACCTAGCGGGTTTGGTGTGACCGCGGCTAGCGATTGGACCATAGCTGACAGGCTCGAGCCTAGCGCAAAGATTGTCGCCCGTGCAAAGGGCTTCCACATGCAGACCGGCATTACCAATACCAGCTGGTACACTTCCTTCAACATGGTGTTTGAGGATGAAAGGTAAATTGGGCATGAGATACTCATGTGCATTTCACATGATTCTAAACTTCCTTTCTTTATTTTGGAAAATGATCGACAGCTACCCCTCTCTACTCCTTATCATAGCAAATAGAAAAATGATGGGCACATGAAATTATGCCATTGTTATGCACTGCAATAAGCCTCTCCTAGCAGCATGTCAATCATATTCATGTGCATGGAACAGGTTTAGCGGGTCTACTCTCCAAGTGATGGGGGTTAGAGCATCTCTAGCCGTTCGGCCTCTCAGGGCGCTAAAAAAGAGCGGTCTGAGGGCGAACCGGCGCTAGTTCGGTCCCTGGGGGCGACCTAGCTTCCAGTCACGCCCCCAGGCGCCGCCCCCAGGACGCGAAAAATTTGAATTTGGTCGTTCCCGCTCACAAAAGGCGCCACAAGTCGGACGATCGCAAGCCACAGTTTGGCGCACAAAAAAATAGAGCGGTAGAAGTTCGCGTGCGCATCACTCGGCGGGCTCTGCCCCAGGCGTCGGCGGAGTTGGCGTGCGCGGGCTTGGCGGTGTCGGAGCAGCCTCTGCGCTGGGCGGCGTCGGCGCGGCTTCGGTGGTGCTGGGCGTCGTCACGCGGGCTTGGCGGCGGCGGCGGCGTGTGCGTCCTTGTCGAGGGAAGCTAGTTCAGGATGAGGCCACGCTCCGCCAAGTACCATGCCTTGACCGCCTCGTCGGCGCTCTGGAGCATGTCCGCCCCGCCCAGCAGGAAAGCCAGGTCGGTGTTTCTCTTCTTCGCGGCGACGTTCGTTCGGAGCAGGTCGAGCTTGACGGCGCTGCTCGACATCAACGCCGACCACCGCACCTCGGTATTCTCTTCACGAAGGACGGCCCGGGCCTGCGCGTCGGCGAGGCAGTGCTCGATGGAGTCCTGCACTCGAGCGGTGGCCGCGTCGGCGTATTTCCCCGTCTTGGCAACTTTGTTGCCGTCCGGCCGCCCTTCCGATGCGCCAGGAGTCGGCGCGTCCGGCTTGTAGGTCTCCTTGGCCTTGTCGAGGGTGCGCCGGACTTTCGCCCACTTCTCGCACTTGTCAATGCGCTTGTAGACGTGGAGGTACTTGAATTCGGCGTCACTGTTGCTCTGCCGGTACAGAGTGAACATGCGCAGCAACTGCGCGGAGGGACAAACAGTTGGCGCGCGTACACGGCGAAGAGAGGCGGGAGGCCGGCGTGGCATACCTGATCCTCGACGCTGGCGCCGCTCTCCGGGCGAGCCGCGACCTCCTCGACGACCACATGCCATTTGTTGCACGCCCCCTGGATACGCCCCCAATGGTTCGTCATCGCCTTGGAGCCGCGCTGCATGTAGACGCCTTTGAAGTAGGGGTCGACGAGCTTGCGCTCGTCGAACTCGGCCTTGATGCGGTCCCAGTACGTGTCGACGCTCTGGTTCGTGCCGGTCGTCGGGTCGAGGCAGACGACTTTTCATGCTTCGGCGAGGCATTCCTCCTCCTTGGACGCCCATTTGATGCGCGGCTCGCCTGTCCTGGCCGCCCGCTTCTTCTTACGCCCCTTCGCCGTCGCAGGCGTCGGCTCCTCCTCCTCCTCGTCGTCGTCCTGCTCCTCCTGCTCGTCCTCGCCGTAGACGTAGCCGAGCTCGCCGTCCATGCCGCCACTGAGATCCACCACCTCGTCCTGGGTGGCGAACCCGGGAGATGCGGCGGCCGCGACCGAACCTGTCGCGATGATGTCGTCCATGTCGGCCTCGGTCTCGTCGGTGTCGCTCAGGTGCGAGAAGGGCAGCGGGCCACGGCGTAGCGGGGGCGTCGGGGAGGAAGCGTAGGCGGGCGGCGAGTAGTTGTATGGAGGGTACTGCACGCCGGCGAAGGCGGGTGAGGGCGTGCGTTGGACCGGGTATCCATGGGGGAAGGTGACGTTTGGGTTGAACCCACCGTGCGCGTCACCGGCGGCGTAGCCCGGCGAGGGCGATGCCCATGGTTGCGGAGAGCCGACGCCTTGCTGACCCCAGGGAGCGTACTGGGCGCGGCTTCCGGGTGGATTCATCATCCCCGCGCGAGCCGCCTCGGCCTCGATTTGGTCCGCCGAGGCAGCCGCAGACACGCGCGCCGCATTGTCGCGGGCCTTCTTGGCGATGGCCCTGTTCCGCCGGTCGGCGGTGACAGCCTCCCGCCGCTGAACTTCCGCCCTCCACTCGGCGTTTGACATGCCCGGTGGCTTGGTCGGCGGCTTCCTCTGCTTCGGCTGGGCGACGGAGGCGGTCGCGGTTGCCGCTGTGCGGGGGGCGACGTACTTCTTCGATGGCATGGCGGCCGGCTGGGAGGGAGGCGAGCGGGAGGGAGTTTGGCGGGAGGAAGGAAGAGTACGGGAGGGAAGTGGGGAAAACGCGGGAAAAAACGGCGGGAAGAGGCGCTCGCCTCGCCGACAGGGCGGACCCACGTGGCCTTTTCGCTTGTGCCGGCGCCCCAGGCGCCCCCCAGGAAGCCGGGTTCGGCCTGGGTCCGCCGGCACCAGTTTCGCCCCGAGCCGACGAAAAACGGGCTTCTGGGGGCGCGACTGGGCCATTTTTTCGACGCCGGCGCGGCAAAATCGTCTGAGAAGGGCCTGTTGGGGGTGCGGCTAGAGATGCTCTTACTCCATCAGATGGTCAGTGGGCCATTTCTGATGGAACTGGAGAATTTGCTTTGGCACATGGTATCATCAAGCAGAAAGTAGTCCAGGGTAATGCAGATGAAAATGTTAAAGAACTTCATGTGCATGCGTTCTACACTAAAATGAACACTTCAGTGGTAAGTGAAATGTTTTGGATCTTGTACATACCTTTCTGTTCATCTGCTTCATTGTATATATATCAAATGAATTAGTACTGCCAATCCGCCAAAAAAAAGAATTAGTACCACCAAGCCTCGACCCAAATACACCTTTCATGTTGTTCTATATAATTCAATATAAATTGAAAATTTAAGTTATCTATGATAAGCTTGACGTGCATGTGGTAGACAGCTTAATTAGGTCCCATCAAATCATTGGATCATCAAGGCGAACTAGGTGTTTTTTATTATCCAAAGTCAAAGTGTTAATGGACTTATTCTACTTCTTTTGCGGAATAATGGACTTATTCTACTTAATCTCTAATGTTCTTCTGTAGGTTCCTGGTGCAACTGATGGAAAGTCCTGGACACTCGGAGCTTGAAATTGTGCATGGATTGCCATGTAAAAGTGTATTGCTCACGAAGTGACATGGCTTTATACTTTGGGCACTCTACACAACACTTAAATTTCTATTTTCTAAAATAATGTGGTTGTACCAAATCCTACTTATGTATTTCCAGGAGTCAGTCTGTGATTTGGTGTCATGTTCTATATCCAACTATGTGAATGCTATTTCAATAAACATGGTGTGTTTTCTTGTAAACTAATGAGTGTCTCTTTTTAATGGATGAGTATGTCTTTTATTAATGGATGAGTATGTCTTTTATTAATGTATGAGTATGTCTTTGTTTACCTATAATACTATTTCGGCTTGCACATCTGGGGATAAAGAACAATCATGTGTGTAATATAACGTATAAAATAACAAACATTGGTTTCACCTTTGCCCTCTTGGTTGTATCCCGTGCACCCATTGACTCTTTGACCAATTGTTCACCGCTACGCCAATAAAATGCCTGACAACATTATAAGGCCACTTCTAACAAGGAGAGTGATCGCTCGAGACCCTCAGTGCTCGCGGCATCCCACGTTATCATATTGGCCTTGTAATCAAAATCCTGAGATTTACTAGGGATGTTATATTTCAGAGAACATAGGAAGAATAAACGGTGCCAATGTTTAGGTCTGATGGTTTGTTGGTTGGCATTGTTCCGCCCTGCTTAATGGAATGGGTCGACAAAGATTGTAAGAATATTCAAACATTTTAATATAATGGTGTTTTCGAAGGTGAAAAGATAGTGTTGATGCTTCTGAAATGTGTAGGCGCTTATTATCAATAAGCAAACCATCATTTCTAGCGGGACCTTCTACAGTGGGAAAGATACGACGGAGGAATGGGATGCTCGCTTACAAAAACACCAACGACATACCTCCCTTGTACTCTTCAATGAATGAAACTCGCAAGTTGGCTTCCTTTTTTAGATTTATCAAACTCTTGTGTCATCACATGCATGCATGTGCACTTGTGTATTTTGTTTGTTTGACTAATGTACTTCTTGTGTCAACATTGAAATGTGGTGTATGCATGTACATGGATGCGTATGTAGGTGATATATCATTCTTTGCTATGTGCTAATAATGACAAATGGGGTCCCTACGACCGACAAGGAGCAAGCACTGCGGTTTGCGACCGATAAGGAGCGGGCACATCGTCTCAGGAAGGCAATGTTCACATGGATCAACAGTGTTCAAACGACTTAGGGTGGCATACAGGCAATTGCATGAGCTTCATATACATCTTGGTAGAGGCGACCCCGAAGGAGAGCAGGTGGATGGGACCGAAGGGTAGAACTCTACCATAGCCGGGTGGGTGGTTCCTGAGGCTCTTCTGGAAGGTAGGTCTCTGATCCGAAACGGGTGGAGCGCTAGGATGTTTTAAAGTCAAACGCATGCATGTAATGAATATCAATATTAATGTAACGTATTGGAATTTCGGTATATGGATGCATGTAAGAACGTGATGCATCAATTTGTCTATGAAATGTAATGTGCAAAATGTTACCACGGCAGCAAAAGACGTTGGAGGGTGAGTAGTGGCGCCCGCCACTGGTAACCTGCAGTAGTCTTTCACAAAATCCAAACCCCCTGATCCCTTCTTATTTTGATTAACAAACGCTCATCCCGTTATTTTTCTCTCCTTGTCTTGATCCTCTCATCGCCACGAGAACTGAGCAGCACCTCTCCGCCATGACCCCGAGCAACAACGCCATATCTCTTGTGTTACGTCCCTAGGGTGGCCATCTTCACGGGAACTAAGAAACCAACCCTTAGCAGAATGATCAAGTAATCACTCAACACCTCACCTACTGCACAGCAATTGGATTGTAACACTAAATGCATTCGTGTCCTTGGTGTCATTTTTCATTGCATGATAAATGTTTAGATATAGGCTTCTTAACAACCCTAAAAGTATGTTTTGTCACCGCACAAAAGGTTGGAACGGCTCGTTCGCTATCTCTTCGCATAGTGTAAGTTGTGAAAGACCATGACTGCTTATGTTCAAGAAGAGAGTATGGATGTATCCAATTTTCTCCTATGCATGCTTATGTCAGCTTATGGAGTAACAGCGGATGCCACAGATGAATCTCAAATGGTTTGTTAAGGTTGTCTTTTAAGTCATTGGATTGAATTTTCAAACGACGATAATACAATAAGATTACTAGCAGTTGGGGAGGTGCATGAGCGAAACGCATTGTAAGCAGAGAAAGTACAACACGCCAAGATATACTCCCTCTGTTCCTAAATGTAAGTCTTTGTAGTGATTCCACTAGGTGAACTACATACGAAGCAAAATAAATGAATCCACACTTAAAATGCATCTACATACATCTGTATGTAGTTCATAATGAAATCTCTACAGACTTATATTTAGGAACAGAGGGAGTACATAGTTATGATGTGAGCACACAATCATTCTAGAAGTTGTTATTTCACAAGATATTTGGATTTGGTAATGCATATTTGTGGTTTACCAAAGCCTCGCAATGATATAAATGTTCTTTGCGAAAATAGACGAGAGCATGCTCCAAAGTGAACAATAACATGGGGTGTCACCTCGCAAATGGTTTTCTTTCCCTAAATGGGCCACATTTGCGAAACCATATCATCAAAAAAAACATTGGACTTCGACAAACTTGCTCCGCCATTGTTCATAGACAAATCTCGATTTTCAGATCAAGCCACACTGGGCAAAATCATGACAGCTTTTTACATTGTGCATAATGCAATAACTGAAGATGAGCATTAAGGCCAAGAAGACTAATTCTGACATGTAGGAGAAAGCATGACAGTTTCTTATGAGCAGCACATCAAAATAGAAAAGGGATCTTTCTCGAAAAGGTTAACTATATAAAGAGGGAAAAACTTTGTTTTTGCCACTCTAGCTTTTGACCACTTTGCTATATTGGGAACTGTCCTAGTCACTTGTTCTTGCCTAATGTTGTGGGCCAATAGGTTACTAGATGGGCTGTAGGCACAATCATTGTTTGACACCATGGGCCAAGACAATGGCAGGCGCAACAATCAGAAGTTCTGTACCTGACATTGGCAGGCACGTTAGGAGAGTGATGCACTTACTTGACATGAGTATCTGCCTGGAAGGCAGCTCCAGTTGCATCATCCTACCGACAACCAGCTTTTGATAGCAATCAAAACCAAACTAATTCTCAAAAACATTAACACGGAAGGGGCACCGTTTCCAGTAGCTACAACTCCCGAAAAACCGAACCTGGCACCATTCACTCACAAAAGTAAGCCAAAGGCTTTGCTCGCACACTGGTAGTAATGCTGATAGTTGTTACACCTGCAATGACCAAAACTATAAGCGGGTCTGTTTTTTTAGGGGAAACTATCAGCAGAATTTAACAAACCACAATCCAATTTTCGATTTGATCAGGTTAGTGAGGATTAAAAATATTACTCCCTCCGATCCAAAATAAGTGACGCAGTTTTGAACTAAGTTTAGTTCAAACTTAGTTGAAAACTGCGACACTTATTTTGGATCAGAGGGAGTACCACCTGATGCAACCCTGCAACGCTTGCGTAACAACTATCATATCTCAGCCCTTCCACGAGGCATAGATTTCAGGCATCAAATAGAACCTGTATGCTTGCCACCACCCTTTGTGGTATCTAAATCTATAATTTAAAACTGACCAGGATTAAAAGGCTGGGTCAGGTCTGAAAACCAGAAACAAAGATAAAGCAACTGAACATATTGAGGTTCTCATTTAAGATCCTCCTAGCAGGACAGCCATATTTTATGATTTACAACAACCAGGTTCATCCTAGATTCAAACATTAGAGAAAATACAAAAAAAACAGAGCACTAGCACTAGTTAAATGAAACTGGTGCGATGTGTCATAACGAGCAGATGTCAAAACTAGCGGTGCAGTAAAAGCTATTGCACTTTTAAGGCAGTTGAAACTGGATAGTACTCTTGAGAAACAAAGTATGTCTGTAGTCCCTACACAATATCCTACTATGAACAAATACAATACCCAGCATGGAAAAAAATAGCCCTTTAGGGATGTAACACTGTAATTTGTACCAATACTATGAGATGAGCCAAAATAATGTCATGCCATTTCTAGGCGACCCCCTACTACAACTTGCAGTTAGAGGACACTATTGCTATATGGAAATGAAGAGAGAGCATGGTCTCAAAAATATATCCGCAATCTAGTTGCAATTATACGATTCATTCAAGACAAATTCATTCTTGAAGGAAACAGCATCACAAGTTCGATGATCTGATTTGACAGAGGGATCCAAAAGGAAATAAAGCCAAACCACTGAAGGCACACTTGTATGCCAAGTAAGTAGCTCAAGAAGAATTGAGAAAGTAGGTGCTTCTGAAGTGAAACTACTAATTACCATACTTGAATTGTGTTTTGGAATAGAAACACTAAGCAATTGCCCATGGGTGATATTTCCAAGTGTGTTTCCAAAATAAACATTTTGACAATAGCACAGCACAGCAGTAATTTTCAATTCCACAGCCACTTTGAATAGGGTTTTCAAAGTGCATACATGAACTAACGTAAGAGTACTAACATGATATCAAATAAACTCTGTTACACCAAAATGTGCCTTTAATGTGGTCCTGCAGTTCTCTGATATGCTTAATACACGTACCAGACCATAGATGTAGGTAAGACAATGAGAGGTACTCACTGCAGCCTTA
This sequence comes from Triticum urartu, assembly GCF_003073215.2. Taxonomy (NCBI): domain Eukaryota; kingdom Viridiplantae; phylum Streptophyta; class Magnoliopsida; order Poales; family Poaceae; genus Triticum; species Triticum urartu. Next base: position 341,230,290 of record NC_053022.1, read on the forward strand.
CTCCTGAAGGGGCTAAAAGGTGCGGCGTAAAGACACCATACATGCATGCTAACATAGTGTAGCAGCAAAGTATCAACAATTCAGTGGTGCATCCGTACCCTGATGCTGCCGGTTCCGTTGCCCATTCATCTTGCAAGTTCTAGTATGCAGCTTGTTATAAATGTAATAGCACAGTACATCACTCAAGTTCCAATTAATTGAATAAAATATGAATGGAATGGCATACCTCTTTGATAATATCATCCCTTGTCTCTTGTACCAGCCAAAACCGAATAGTAGCAAACTGCACGTCAATACTTTGCTCACTGTTTTTGACATATGAAAATGGGATAACAACGAAGTGATAAAAAGGACAATTAAATACAAGAGTACATGAACAATGAGCAACATAAATGGCATACGCTTAGCACTAGTGTTGAGAAAACAGCAGCAGCAAGTCATGAAGCATTAATTCTTTAAACTACAGTGGAAACGATCAACAGGCGAAGAGTGATAGAAGAAGAGCTGACAGAACAGAGGAGAGCATAGAGATGAATAGTAAGAGAAGGCAGAGGAACACCATATCTCACTGGAGATAACAACGGAGGTATCGGTCCACAGGAGCCTAGTGTTCAAGCAACGTGACCCTCTGTTTGTTCCTCTTTCTTCAACCCTTTCGTTGGATATGGATCGTTTGGCCCCGATTCTTCTTTGCCACTCAGCTCCACCAAATGTCCCAACACCATTCTCTTTTCACCCAGCAAAGAGCTTAAGAGAACAGCAGACAGCTCCTCATCACTATTCGTAACAAGGGTTAGTTTGCTCTACAACATTCCAAATAAAATATCGCACTATACAAAGGAAACGACAAGTATACAATATTGTGTTGCAGTGCTGAAAGACAACGCGAGGAACATGATGAGAATTTGCGCAGCTGCATAGGGAAAACGTCATCCTCTGCTTAAGCGCTTGAGGAGTTCGGCTGCGATTTGAGAAGCACTGGTTGCTGGCGCTGGTTACCGTCTCTTTTGAGTTCCTATGTTTCTTCCTTATGACTGCTCTATTTCGTGATCTGCCTGACCTACTCCTGCGAGAGTAATGACTATTTTGCTCCTGCATGAGCTTTTAAAACTGGTTATAGGGAAGTTGGTGGTGTCGTTGGGTTTTCGCCCTGCAGTGGGTGTCTCGATGACGAGCACCTACAGTAAGTTTCCCGACGATGCGTTGGACTTGCTTTCCCCGTTCCCGCATCCTTTCTGTCTGATTTCGACTGATGTATTTCCGTTATTTGGTTAATGGAAAGGGGTTATGCCCGGTTCAAAAAAAAAACAGTAAGCTAGAGTATTTTGCAACGGGGTACTAGTATCCTTGAAAACGCAATCAATGGAATTTGGACTGTTATGGTACATATTTGCTGATTTCTATTCATAATAATACAGTGCTATAAATTACCTCCATGGTCAATAATCTTTGTAAAAGCATATCCAGTGGAATCCAAGCTCGCCAGAGATGGGCCACACCATTCATATAGGTGGAAATTTAGCAAAAGAGAGAAATGGTGCTTCTGCATTCATCGACGTGAGGATGGGCCCCACTCCGCGTAGGAGGAAAGAATTCGGTGTTGAATGCGTTGGGGTGGGTAAAGGTGCCATGGGGAGAATGAAAGCGACGGGTGCCAAGATGAATTCGGAACATACATCGAGGGTCAGGCATGCACCAACAATCAAGAATTTCGCCATCTTTTTACCATAAGTATCTATTTGATTTTATCTTGGTCCTCGCAGAGTGAAAAAATACGCTACAAAGGATCTGCATATACTTACGAGCAGTATCCATAAATGGCTAGTTTTTTGTAACCAACGCAGATTACCATACGAAAAAATCCCTCCGAAAATTGTGCTTGCGATTTTCATTTCAGACGACTTCGGCTATGTAGAAATAGCCCGATACGGAAAGGTGCCGCTCTGACTAAGAAACCAACGGCTTTGCTCAGTGAGCAAGGAATGCCGAAGTTATCAATTTGTCTGCTAAACTACAGAAGTAAGAATAATAGCACCAGGGATATATATATTATATTGTTTGATTGTTTCCATAAAACCAAAAACAGGCCCACGAATAGAAATGTATCCACTAGAGGGGCGGATACGAATATGATTGTAAATACAGAAGTTGCGGTCAATAAGGTAAGGACCATCAAAACACCAAGCCATCCATTGTAAAGACCATTTTTGGTTCCAATTATCCAGCTGCAGGAGCAATCCTGCAGGCTTGTACTTACGCAACTCTCTAAAATTAGTTTACTACTCCCTCCGTTCACTTTTATAAGACGTTTTAGGCATTTAAGACAGCACCTAAAACAGCTCAATTTCAGCTGTCTAAAATGACTTACAAAAATGAACAGAGGGAGTACATTTTGAGCACGGCATGTGATAAATATTCCCTAAGCATCAAAACGCAAGACACAGTCTCTTAACCGAATTTGAAAATATAGATTGGTTTCAGTGTTTACCATCTTGGCCAACCATGAATTAAACCCCTCCAAAAACTAATGAATTTGTGCACATGAGCCTTGAGTCCCTTATTTTATTGACGAGTGATTGTCCCATGTATCAAAAGTTTGCAAACGCAGATGAGAAAAATACAACTAATGAATTGCCAGCTAAGCTAACATTCTATAAGATGTCATAGAAAAGAAAGGGTACCGTGTAGTAGAACGTAGAGAAGCTGCCTCCCGCATGTGAAACTCGATAACTCCTACCTCACTGCATGTCAAATGAAATTCAAGTTCAACAAAGACAAGCAATAATCCCCGGCGAATCAATGGACAACAAGTGGCACCTGCAGTACCTATTTGCTGTCATGATAGATATACATGCAAGTTCTGGTACTTCAAAATTTCGTCCACCAGGGTAAGTATCAAGTTAACGAAGGTGTATGAAAGTATTCACATTCCGCAACTAAAAACTCCATAGATCAAACAAAAGCAGTCAATACCATCACCAGACTAGCATGAACCAACAGTTGCAGGAGATGCATAGAGCAGTGCAATAAGACCAAGATGTTCATAATTTAACAACTATACCATACTTCTACCCTGTCTAAACTCCATAAAGTTAAACACAGCACAAAACTGTACACCCGCATATCTAAAGATGAAAAGAAGTATTTATGCCAGGCTTCTCCGGCAGAAACTGCTTTATCTCCAGAGCCTGGTTTCCTTTTGCAACACCAGGGAGAGGGAGGCCAAGAGAAAGAGACAGCGATCGATCATCTCCTGCGTCCGAACTGGCAAGTTTGCGCGTCTTTGCCGCTGTAGACAGGGATAGTGACAACAGAGGGGAGGAGGATCCCTGTTCTGCCTTCAGCGGTGCCTTATTCATAGTAGTATGTTCTGGAGAGCCTTCATCATCAGACGAAAGAACATGAACAACTTGATCTGAGATGGCTTTTGTCGTCGAACCTAGATCTGAGAGACCCTTGTATGCATAACGTGAGTCATCGTATGGAGTACGCCAACCAGCTGGTAGGGAATGTATCTTCGACAAGCGCTCGCTGGGTAGTTGTTCATCTCCATTAACAATCTTTTGCCTTTTGTAGCTTGACTCAGAATCATGCAAAACGAAGTCCGCCTTCAGGATTGATTCACTTTGATGTTGTAACGATACTTCTGTCAACGATGTGAGCGCCTTCTTCTTGGCCAATATATTGTCAGGCATTGATCTGCTTGCACCCACATGTCGTTCGACATAGCATGGAGCTTCATTCAGACTAAAGATCTCATCCTTCATGCTGTCTCTGCCTTCAGTTCCTGAGCCACCTGGAATAAGTAAGATGATGATCAGCAAAACATCTAGCTGCAATCAGTAGCTCATGTTATTATTCTAAAATAGCAGCACCTGTTGTATCACTTGGATATTCCAATTTCATGTTGTGACCTCCTGAGCCCATGGGAATATAAGTTTCACAGACAACTGCAGTACCACTTCCCAATACAATCTCCCTGGTGACTGCAGTTTCTTGATGATGTATTTCACATGCATCCAGATTTTCATTCCCATTTGTCGACCCCATCAAAGTCTTGTGATCTTCAGATGCACCTGACTTCTCTGTCTCTGATCCAAGTGATACGGGTGAATCATATAATTCATCATCAGGGCACTGGTTCAAATCTATACCCAAAGATTGAGGAACCTTAGGGGAACACACAGGCTTATCAAAAGGTTCAGTGGTTGACACTAGTGGACAAGGATTTTTCACTACAAGCTCTGTTGAGCTATTTGCTTTCCTCGCGTAGAAGACGCCCCAAAAGTAAAGAAAGCCATTCCACCCTGGAAATTATTGAATCAGTTAAATGAGTCACCCAGAGATTATTTTTTTAGACAATAAAAAGAACTAACGTAGGCCTTACGTTGAATCTTTTCCGGCAAATTATCAGATGACAAAATGAGAAGTTCAACGCCATTAATATTTGTTGTGAGGCACAAGTCTTCAACAAGCAACTTTTCCAAGAGTTTGCCGTATCTTTCATAACTGCAAGGAGACAGGGAAATCAGCTAGCTTATTGAGGACAGAAGATAAAGTAATCAAACATTGAGCATTACCTTTCAACATCTTGAGCAAAGAAAAAAAGAGCAATGTTATCTTCACTCGGCTGTACTTCCTTAAATTGATGTGGCCACGATGAACGTGGAACTTCTATGAGCCGAATTCTCTGAGGTAATTGTTTGACTACTTCAAGTGCTTTGGCCGAGGTACAGGTGGACAAGTGGGCCTGAATCCCATCATATAGTTCAGAAGAGATTCCAGTTCTTGAAACCTCAAAGATACCTCTGGAAAAGAAATACATGTTAAAAATATGATAACTAACTAGGTAACTGGGCTAAGGGGAGAGAACATACTGCCAGATGTAAGTCTGCTCTGGAATAACTAAAGTTCTGGAAAGATTCCCAAGAGTAGGCAACTGATCAAAAGAATCTTGATGCTTCAAATTTGGCTCGCTCAATTTGTTTTCAGGGGCACAGAGTTTTTGTGCCATTAGGGGATCATGTGGACTCTCGGGCAATATGTCTTCTGCAGCCTGAACTTCCTCTGCACTTTTAATTGGCTTATGTTCAGTGCTTTCCAAAACCTCTTGCTGGCATTGTCCCACATTAGGAGTCAAATCTTCTGAAGCACTTTCTCTTGGAACCATACTTAGTAAATCTGATTCAGAAGTCATGGCCAAAGGCTGGCATTGTCCCACATTAGGAGTCAACTCTTCTGAAGAACTTGCTCTTGGCACCATACTTTGTGATTCAGAAGTCATGGCCAAAGGCTGGCATTGTCCCACATTAGGAGTCAAATCTTCTGAAGCACTTGCTCTTGGCACCATATTTTGTAAATCTGTTTCACAGGTCATGGCCAATGGTGTGGAAAGCACCTCAGGATTAGTTGACATTTTATTATCATTTTTCCTAAGAATGAGTGAAGCTTCACCCACACAATCATTATCCTTATTAACATTTTCCACTGGAAGCAGTGGATCAGAAGTCTTTACAGTATTAGCATCTTTAGAAGAAACCACTCCTGTTGATGTTTGGTGAATAGCAATGCCCCGCTTTTCACTGTTACAGAAAGCAGAGATCTGCTTCTTTTCGATGTTACCTAATTGCAGCAAGCCATGGAATGAAAGCTTGTCAATAAACTGAAACCTGATATTTCCTCGAAAAAAATAATTAGAAATGAACAGTGCTTACCTGGCTTTTTGCTAGTTTTTAGTATGCTTGGTCCAGGCCTTGGATTATCTTGGTCGACTTTTCTATCTCCCGACTTCACAGAACTATCAGGCCTTGGTGATAAAGGTGGTTTCTGAAGAATAAAAGAAGGCCTTCTTTCTAAGAAACTCTTATCGCTCATCGGCTTCAACATTCTTGTTCTTTCATCTCGAGACAAGAGAGATGATTTATTCTGTTTTAATGAACTGGAGTCTTTACTAACTGAACCCTCGCGCTTGAATGACTCTGATTTCATAAGCTTTCTCATTGGCCCCTTTTCTCTAACATCTATTGGGGAATGTTTTACAGGCTTCAGCTTGCTTGCCACACCTTCTGCTAACTGCTTGACCTTTGGTTCGCTCTTCGAATTGTTGAAAGACAATTGTTTCGATAAAGGACCTAGTGGACCAAGTTAAGAAGTTAACAATGCAGTATACTAACAAAAAAAGGGAATAGACATATTATTGCGAATAAAGTGTTTGGTCAAACCTCGTGGTGAAGGAACTGGCGCTTTGCCATTAGCCAGGCTTCCTAATGAATATGACCGTGATAAGGTCATGGAACTTTTGACTGCCTGAACACCCTTCACTGGAGCATTATCAGGTGGCTTAAGATTTCCCTTGTTGGATTTCTTAAACGAGTTTTGATGAGAGAAAATGTCATGTTTCCTAGGGCTTTCTGTCTTGAACGGCCTTGGATTAGAGGATGACGCATTCTCTGCATGCCTCTTGGACGATTTAGGTGGACTCAGCAGGCCTTCACTTGACATTGGCAATTCCATATCAGTGGCAATTCGCAATTTCTTACGATTCAATAAATCTTCTGAACTTTCGTACTTCTTGCCTAATCTTCCAGCTGATGGTGTGCCGCAAGTGGGTGGCCGTGTTTCCGTGTCAGAGGTGACAATTTGAAGCCTCTTACGATTTGCCATACTCCCAAAGTTTTTACTCTTTGCATCCAGCCTCCCGGCATTTGGGCTGGCACACTTCACTTGTCGTGCATCTGTATCAGTTGAGCCTGAATGCAGCTTTACATTATTACCAGACAAGTGATCAGTTACCGGTGTACCAGAAGCAATTTGTTGAGCGCCCAAATTAGTCAAAGCGGTCTGCAAGGTCTTAGGGTTGCTCATGCTTTCTGAATCTTGGTTCTTCCCATTTGAAATGTCAACTGTTGATGCACCGCGGTTGCCTCTTGTTTTAATTCGATCTTCATTAAGCTGGCATTCTTCACATAACCATTCACCATCTGGAACCTTATCCAATTTCACTCGCATGCAATAACTATTCAACAATAAATGTAATGTCAGTAGCTAGCATATTACTCCAAAATAAGTAGAATAGTCCAAATAAGTAAAAAAAATCCCTTCATAAGAGGCTACCATACAACCAGTAGAATAGTCCAAATAAGTAAAATATTTTCCCTTGTATGCAAAATGTTTTCCAAAATAAGTAAAATGTTTCTCCTTATATCTTTCCTTTCATCATCTACTCTGACGGAATTGATATGTATGTAAATATTGTAGAAAGAAAATTGCAATACATGTGTAAAGCCATCAGCATAGTATATTTTTGATAATAGAACCCTGATACATTATTAATATTATTTTTGAGAAACTACCCTAACAGATTGTTTGGTATATAAGTAGACACCTAGATTCAATCTATAGCCCCATCATGGTACATGTCTTAAAAGAGCGATGCAAGAATAATCATCCTCTGAAAGCTAGTTAATTTATGCACATAATTCATGCTTTCCAAAAATATTACTCCCAGTGTGAACAGAAAAATAACTTTCAAATCTGAGAAAGACTTCACTTGCAAATGAAATATTACTGATAACTTAAAATAAGGCATGGCGGTGTTTATCTCACGTATGCTCCGCCCCCTCAAGGCATCTAGTGCATGTAGCCAGAAGATATTCCCTACCGACATCTCCACATATATCACAAACATTAACCTGGGGTACAATGTAAACCAGAGAAGTAAGTGTTACAACACAATGATAATGAAAAAAATACAGACAGCAGAAAAGGAAATGCAACCAAAGCATATAATAAATTATATTCTCCAAGTGCACTCAAATATCATGGCAATATTTATGAAGCGTTAAGTCTTAATTAGGAGTTGAACCTACATGCAAATGGATATGCGATAGAAAACCCAGAATATGGTCCCTACCACCAAATCTTGGATGAGTACAAGGATATATATAACAAAATAAATTATATTCACCAGTTTCCACCGGATACTTTCTCATATAACAATTATCTCCATAGTACAAACTTCCCATTGAGTGTGTTATTATAAGCACAAATTTTTCCCTTCTGAGGAACCCAAACACTAGTTTGTAAGTTTTTACGTTTTATGCTTCCATGGAGGTCGCTAACCAAAAAAATAAATCCTCTGTACTAAACTAAATCTTTACATAGTCGCCATGCATAACTAAAAATGATTAACGAGCTATACAAGATGTTATTATTTCATCATTTCACACATTGCACAGAAGACTATTTTGACTTCAAGCATCAAAGTAAAACTTCACGACTTCAATCAATTTTCCAGATGAAACAAAGAAGCAAATGGCTGGAGTGAGATAAAGGTCCATTTCATGTTCTAACAGTCCACAAGTATTCTACAGAATGTGTCATCTTAAGCATGTTCCACACCAACTGAACAGTGGCCTATATGTTAAACCTTCGTCAATACTTACTGATCTCTCGATCCAAGCTCACCCCAAACTTACAAATTTGGGGTATCTTACATTTGAATTTTTGACTAAACACCATGTTAACTAAGGTTCACATAACAAATTAACATGATTATAGGAGCTGCATTTTGAAAGAGAGTACAGTGGCACAAAGAAGGGTTGCGGAGATACTTACATCTATTAAGCTTTCTGAGTTCCCGCACTCTATCATAGCATCATTCTGTGTATTCAACTCTTTATCACTAGCTTTATCCGTTGGTAAACCTTGGTTCTGGTCTTGTTGAACATTGTCATTCCTCTTAGCAAAATCATCAGATAGAATGTCAGTGTGTTCTTGACTGCCATTCCTCGTGCAACGGGTGCCAGTTTCCAGTTCCGTTGATGAAGATCCAGCCTTGATTTTATTTTTGCTACTCGTACTGCAACTAGTCACCATATCATGCTTGTCACCACCAATCACAGGCCTGCTTAATTTTCCTCCTGGTAAATGATCTATGTCATTATTTGGAACTTCCTCAGAAGGTTGTTGCGCTAAATTATCTTGTGAATTCCCTAAACCCTGGCTTGACTTTTTAGGAGATAATCCTTGAGATGCACTAACAGAGGACTGAGTTCGGAGTAACTTTTTGGTCATAAATGTAGGAGAATCTGCAGGAGCTGATCGGTCGGACGAGCTAGGTGGGACAATATGAACATCAGATCTCTTCTTCTCTGTAGATTCTTCCACAAGGGAATTTCTTAGTCTGTTAGGACCAGCAATGTTCTTGTCCTTGACAGTGAGATCACGACTTGACGCAGAAGTAGATAGTTTATCCTTTTTCTTATCCAGCAGAAGTTTGCTTGCTGCTGATGTACCAGTAACACACGAGTTACTATCATCGTGGCACTCTTCTCTAGGTGACCTCGTATCGCTCAGTAGCCTTCTACGTTTTGCCGGCATGTTAACCTCTGAATCTGCTGCAATGGATCTCGCCATAGCCTTATGTCCACCATTTTCGGAATAGGAAGCATGGCTTGAAGTGGCACTAAGTTCATCATCATTTTCACCTCCCTTTGTACGGAGCCCTTTCCCACTATGAACTAACAAATTAGTTCTTGATTCTGACCTTGCACAGCACGTTTGAGATGATCCGCAGTCCATATTGGAATCAACAGGTGCAAGATCTCTGTGTAGGCAAGAGGAGCAAGGAGCAGAACAGACATTACAAGTGCCAGATTCTGCTTTCACATGAGGACCATCACTTGGCACTGGTCTTTTTCTTACTGTAGGGTTGTCCTGGCAAAAGGTGGACCAACATTAAGTCTTGGTAAGCCACAAAAATGCACTCTATAGATACAACAGGAACATAACATGGGATGACTAAGTAGATCATCCCTGCAACTGATTAAAACATAAGATTAAGCATTGCTAGGATTAACATACTATCTCTGTTTCATCCGCAATCTGCTGGACTGATCTAAGATTTATTACCTTCAATCGACGGCTGGTAATCCAGAAGCATTTTCAAGATTAGGAAATGGACTGTTTGGCATACATTGTCTACTCACTTTATAAACATCAATGTACAGCGTATTATTCGCGGCAATAAAATCATGATTAGCCTATACTAACCGAGTAAAAAAAGGCCATTGGAGTGTAGTAATGAAATATTTCAAAGCGGATAAGTACTGTGAAGCCCTTTTTCACAGGAGATTAAGTCATGCCCAAAGCAGAGGATGCACTATACAGCATTATGGGATCAGAATCACCTATGAGCATCTGATGCCACACCAGCTAATCTACATGCGAGAGGCATCACAACGCACAGGAATAATGTAGACTAAACTCATCATATGAAACCTGTGGGCATCAGATGACCGAACCAACATGCGCATTTGCACGAAATTCCCATAGAAGAAGAATATGTTGCTGCATATTCAGGGACAACCACACCCTGCAATGCTCACCTCTATCTTGGGGGCCAGTCCCCGCTGTTCAGAGCCCTCTGCCCGTACTGCACCGCCACCGCGTTGTTCCTTGTTCGATTCCTGAAAGGAATAAACACAACAATAAATAACGAGCGCAACTCACGAAATCTGTTAGATTGACGCCTAAATCGGTGCGAAAAATAATATGACGAACCATACGGGGAATTCAAATCAATGGATTCGATCAAATCCGATTCGACCCTCGCAAAACCGCGTCGCCCGCAGACGCTCCCCAACCCCCAAAAAATAACCTAACGAAACAAGCAATCCACAAGCGCGCACGCGCGCACAGTGTCACGAACGCTCACGCGTAACGAAACCTCGAATCTCGAAGCCCCGACGCCACCTATGTCGCCCAATCCCATCCCATCCAATCCCCAAAAACACGAGGCCGCCGCCGCCGCCACCAACAACAACCGAACGCAATCGTCAGGGGTAGACAGGGCGAGAGAACGGAAGCGGCGGACGGATGTACCTCGAGGAGCGCGAGATCCTTGTGGCGCGTACGATCGTAGAGATCCCTCATCGTGCGTTCGCGGTCTTGCGGCGCCCTCATATGCCCGGGCCCACCCCACCGCCCCCTCGCCGATCGGGGCGAGCCCTACCGCCCGGCGGCGAGCGGCGCGGCGCCGTCCATCCGCAACCAGTCCTCCGGAGAGAGACGGAGATGGGTTGGGGTTTCGCTCTAGCGTGGGGAGGAAGCAGCGGAGCGCAGCCGATGAGGGAGGGAGGGAGAGAGGAGAGGGGAGGGGAGGGGATGAGAGAGAGTGCTTCAGTTTTGGAGTCCCTCGGGGCGGTGACGCGACGGGGGAGCGAGAGGAGAGGAGAGGGGGGACGGGGAAATGAAACGGGACGGGAACGAGGATGGGTTGGCGGGCCCCGTCTGTCAGTCACACGTCATAGCCCATAGCCACAGCTTTAAAATGGTTTTGTAGCAAGTATTTATTTGTTTATCAAAAATAAGCAAGTATTTATTTACCTACCAGGCAAAGGCTGTGATTTTTCTGTGCAGTTAAAGGGAATTATGTAACTTTTCTAGGGTGGGAATATTTTTTTAGTATGCCAAAACAGGCCATTACAGACTGGATACTTATCTACGTTACTTGACTCAGACCCGACTACAACCCGACATCGGTTCTTTCGTCACTCTTCGTGTCCGTGAACGCGTGATTATCCCTACTTTGCGACCTAACCACTTTTACAATATTTTCATAAAATAAATTTGATAAAAGAGGTAAAACATTTGTTTTCTATGTCATTTACTTTGATTCAGACCAGACAGTTGTTCTTTCGTCACACTTCGTGTTCGCGAGCGTGATACTAATGCTAATTTACGACCTACCTGCTTTTACAAAATCTACAAAACAATGTCAAGAGTTAAAACATTTATTTCCTAATATCTTTTACTTTGACTCGAATCTGACTATGACCAGACAATTGTTCTTTCGTCACACCTTGTGTTCGCAAGCGCTTTACTCATTCTACGACCTACCCACCTTCACGAGATTTATCAAATAATCCAAGAAAAAATGTTTATTTTCCATGTTTATCTACTTGCAATCAGACAATGGTTCTTTCGTCATACATTGCGTTCTCAAGCGCATGGATAATCCTGTTCTGTGGTCTTTCAATCCTTACGAGATCTCCCCAAACAATTTTGGGATATAAAAATTTATACCCTATGTGTGTTATATTATACTTGTATCTCGCTGCAACCCTAGTTTCAAAAAAATATCTCGCCGCAACCAATTTTTGGTTCTTTCGTCACACCTTGTGTTCACAAGCACCCGACTAATCATATTATGGCCACATTTACAATAGACAAATCATGAGTTTTTCTTTGGTACACCCCGCTAAAAATTTACACGAATCTTAAAGTTGCTTAAAAGGACTAGCCATATCAGCATGCAGATCAAATGCATTGAATATATTGATATTTTACAAAATACTATATTATCCTTTTTGATTGAAATGGATAACTTGTAATCTTCGTCTTCAATCTACATCAAAATCTGTACACTTTCTATAGGGATGAAGCAAAGCAAAACCTAAATTATTTACTTTCCTTCTTAAAAAGTTTTTTTTGCATGGTGAAAAAGGTTGTACTTTACTATAAGCAACAATGAGGCCATAATTTGCACGTACGTGAGTACTCCTCTGAATATACGATGTTTTGTATATTTTAATATACACTACAAACGGATTGAAACAAGTGAATAAACACACTAAAATGTGTCTATATACATTTAATTATTAAAAAAGTTAGAATATACTGTATTTATAAACGGAGGGAGTACACTCGCAAGTCGCAAGCATTGCACCGATTCTAAATAGGGTTAATCTAGCTGTGGTGTGCTTCTTTTACGTACAGGCTTTTAAGTTTGGCGATATATAGTACTCCTTCCGTCCGGAAATACTTGTCATCAATAAGTATTTCCGGACGGAGGGAGTAGACGAGATTCACATCGATGGGGGTGTAAATCATCTTAGGCACGTACGTGTAACGCGAGCGTGGTATGTCGACGCTTCGGTGCGTACGTACTATGCATCTCGCCGACATAAGAGCGTGCGTACGTACCGTTGTCCGTTGCTGCTCCTTTCAGTACAAAATCGAATGACATATCGCTTGTTGGTACGTTTTCATGGTATTACACTGTTCATAAGTTGACATCGTTACCGCGTGCAGCAAAAGTCAGAATTCAGCGCGCGTGCCCGTGTCATGCTACGACCAGCCCGACCCACAGACCAATTAGCGTATGTATGCATGCTCTACATGATAGTATATACGGAATACATACGAAAGTGCATATTGTATGTATTGTCTGTCCATGCATGCATGGACTTACGAGCATACGTTTTGAGCAAAATATATATCTAGCTACCATATACAAAAATCAAGAATATAATTTTACTCCGTGCCTTTACCTGACGTGAGTGGTCTGGTAGACGTCGCGTCGTTGTAGCATGTCGATCGATTAACATAGTAGTATTGGATTTGCGTAGACGTTTCTCGTGAACACGTTTCTCAGGCTCGGTGTTTACTGACCTGTCCGCATCCAATGGATCGATGTGGAGCCGGAACTACGCATCTTATACTCTGAAAAAAGGACTACGCATTTTTTTCCCCATCGCGATGAAAAAAGAAACACGAGTTACACATGGTAGCTATCGCTGGTCGCCTACTATGGACACAGCGTGTGCTACGTACGTGCAAGTATTGCATGTAGTATGTACTCGGGGAAAATAGCGGAGCCGCCTTTTTGCCTCGCCGGCTCAAGCTTCCCCGATCGTCAGAAGTCATGGGGCTCCGGTGGATCATAGCCAAACAGGGACCGATCCATCAATCGATGTGCGTATATATGATCAATACAACGCAAAACAAAATCACGACGAGTAGAAAGGTCTAATCGCGCGGTGCATGTTATCGAATGAACGGAGAACGAGATTCTACGGGCAACGACGTGTCAACGAATTACTCGCTAGGGAGTCACCTTGGCACCTTTTCTCTCACTTTATCTGTTTACCATGCAACTTGCTGAGCATCTTTCGTCGCCGTCCATCCAAGTAGCTTTCCATGATTCTATCTTCTCGTAAATAAGCAGGAAATTACCCCGATTATACATGTACGTCCGGTAGTGCGTGCAGACACACATTATTTTTCCCACCGGAAAACTTGCGGCAAAAAGGAAAAAAGATGGACATCCGATGCTTACTTGCACGCACACGACATGCCCTAAATTAGTAGGGATGGATTTTTACTTTCGGAACCGACGCGGACGACAGTTCCAAACTGTAGAGCCTATCTCTTCCAACCGCACGAGATAGTACAGACCTATATGTACCAGTACCTCTTTATTAGTTTCAAAAAAACAAATACTATACCTCTCCTTACAGCCACTGACGAGTTGGACCTGTGAAGCACTCGGACCCGCGGGTCAGTGAAACGTCCAGTGAATGGCTGGGTGTGCGAGGTAAACGGTAGGGGTAGGGGACAGGGTGGGGGATGGGCTCAGACGTGTTTCACAAGGTATTCCGAGGCGCAGATTGCGCCCAGTATAGCTATCCTGACACGTGGTCGGCCCTGATGCCACCATACAGTACTGTGTTTGCGACACGTCCAACGTAGTGCTCCGCGCACGGAAAGGGTACACCCCCGTCACATGTGATTCCACTGAGATTACATGCGTTTGGAAATGGAAAAGACTTCTATCATTTTATGTAGCAGCTAGCAGGTATTTCATCTTTGTTTTTTCTTTATTTTTCAGCGGGTTTTTGCACTGGTGGTTTGATCCTTTTTCCGAAAAGAAAAAAATCTCTGACCTAGCATAAAGACTCGCATCGGTGGCACGGCTTGCATGGGTGCGTGCAGGCAGTATTTGATGCCCGAGCCATGTGGAAGCGGGTGGACGGGCGCGTCGCTCTGCCGATGACGCGTGGGCCTCGCTCCTGCTCCACTTGTCCTCGTCCCGCCTGCGCCGCCGCATGCACCGTCCGAGACCAGCAGCACGAACCGCTCCGCGCGCCGGATGCGTGGCCCGCCGGACCGCCTTCCAGAAGGTCTCGCCCGCCCGGCCTGGCGCCCCACGCAACGCGGAGCGCGCCTGGTCCGCTGCGCCGGCCAGCAGGACGGGCCAGTGGCCGCCCCCCACGTGGCACGCGCTTGCATGCGGTCGATCTTTTCCCTCGTCGCGGCGGGCGCGGGGGCGGGAGACATGCATGCAGTGCATGCGTCGACGTGCTCGATGGAGTAGTACGATGGAGCGATGGAGTAGAGGGGCAGCCATCATTGTGGCTTTACAAGCACGAACCTGATTTTATTATTAGTACGGATGGAAGAAGCCTAAGGCTGGTCATAGTGGAGAGTAATTTAGATTAGTGCCATATGCATGACACTAATCTAAATTACCATCTTCATAATGCAAAGTAATATAATAGTAATGTCATAATTGACTTCATTTATTAGTTTATAGACTTATCCTTTTTTTAAAAACGTTATGTTATAGTAACGTACTTCCTCCTTTCCGGTTTATAAGGCTCAATTCAAAAATCTCACCAACCAATGTAGATGATGAGTGGTGAAATATTTTTTGTAGTTTGCAAAAGCACCCAATTAATGCTCTTATTTTCTTTTAAAAATTATGTTTATGAATGCATTAATTGCAATGCATGCATGCATAAAGTGCATGCATTGGTCAGTTTTCTCTTAATACTTGCATGCAATGATTTAATGCACCTTAAAGTCTGAACATGTGATGGAGAACAACCAAATTGAGCCTTATAAAAGGAAAAAACTAAAATTTTGAGATAAGCCCTATAAACCGGAAAGGAGGAAGTATTATGTTACTCTAAACACATATCTCCTCATTAAATACATGCCACATAAGTAAACTTGTCTTGGACTGCGCTATGTTACTAGCTAAGTTACTTCCAGTATGACCAACCTAACTAGGAGCGTAGATTTTGAAAACGACGTCCGGAAATTCTACCGGGGTCGAGCATATTATGTGTCTGGTTTTTTAATTCTGAAAATCATTGGATATACTCCATCCTGCATGTCCTGGACAACCCTAGGAACATATACATCGGGCATGCATCGAGCCACCGGCCCTAGCGCACCGTCAAACGTGGAAAATCAAGCGAATCCATGGCATTCGGGCAGAGATTTTCTATTGCAGCAAAGGGCGGCTTGTGCCGAGAAAACTAAGACTGGGTATTATTATTGCATGTATCGCGTCGACCAAAAACTAATCAAATGTCTAACAGGTCAGCAAAAGCAGAGGATACAATATGCACACATGCGTAAACGCAGAGGCCCACATGGCTGCTCGTGATGGTGGCCGGCCAGCTAGTTGACTAAATAATGGAGCAGGACTACGTATGCAAAACTTCATCTCGAACCACTTTTGCCATTCTTACGGTAATATAAACGGGAGTATGATCAAGTAGGTCATACGGAGTCGTACACGTACCTGGGAAAAATATCCTGTACTCCCGAGGATTCGGTGCTCCGGCTGCACCGTGCACATCCTGAGCTTTGGATAAAGAATGTAGGGATGCGATGAGAACCGAACGCCCCACCCTTCAACTTTTTCAAAAATCACCTCAGGTAAGTACAGAATAGGTGTAACGCTTCTCCAATCTGTGATGCCCCAAGCTTACACGAACAGTTAGGGATAGGGCCATAGGGTGCTGCGGCGGCGGACCTCGCCGTGTGCTGCTCCGCGACTTCACCGGCGGCTACGGTGCGACCTCGCTGTTTTCCAACGTACAGCAGACAACCCGTCCCATCCCCGCGCCGCTATTCTCCCACCTCGGCGCCACCCCCTCACCTCACCTAGCACGTACCTCCGCCATCCGCCGATGCCTAGATCCGCCATCAGCCGACACCGTAGAAGAGAAAATCGGCCTTCAGGTATCCTTTTCGATGATACAACCTTGTTTTTTTATTGTATATTTTGGTTCGAATCCATCATCCCCTTGCTGATTGTGTTAGATGTAGCTCCTCTCTGGGTAAAATTTGATGATATCTCTCTGTATCAGGGCGAAGAAAAAATAGTCGCTGAAAAAACTTGCTATTTCTTTTTTGCGTAGACTACATATTTGTGCAAGTACATATAGAAAAATGGCAGCAACTTGTGGCTTGAGATTAGTGCGAAGTAATTTCAACTGAGTTCAAAGTAAAATGTCAGCAAACGTACGTATACAAAAAAAATCAGAAACTTGGAACAAGTAGTTTTGGTGTGAGGTGCATGAAGCATCTAGCACCTTTACAAATTAATGGAGGTTAATAATAGTACATCCATTCCCATCTAGTCAGATCCTTGGTTATATTTTAGAATCAATTGTTCTGACACAACCAATGGAGAAAATGGCTGGTATGGATGAGCAAAACAGTTTTGCTTAGAAGGAAAGGAAACAAAAAGAAAAGAGAAGCTAGATACAGCAGGAAATCCATTTTTTGCAAGTTTTGATTCAGAGTTCTTTCCTTTTCCGCATGTTCATCCTAATCCTATGTATTGGTGAAGATCGAATAGTCCAAAATAAATGAGCTACTGCCTGAACATTATTGTTCGTTTGTTCTGAAATAAGTGGAGGCTAGCAATCTTAGGACATTTAATTTCATTTCATCCTCCTCTGCTACTATGACCACCATGCCAATTAGAATGGAGCTAAAATAGTAACAGGTAGATTTCGTTTGGAACAAATATGAGGAAATTACAAAAACGCGTGGAACAATTATCAGGGAAAAAATCTCATCATGTAAGGAATGAGTCTGCAGCTAATTAATTAGAAGGAGCAAATTAAGTAGCAGATGAGATGTGATTGGTGGGCATACTATCGTTGGGCCCATGGAAGTGGATGAAGAACTATTGCATCCCATTGTTGATCATATCCACCTTGTAATCACACATCACCCTGACACAACAACTGAGAAAACATAGCCAAAAGGATTCTTCTTTCAGAACTAGTTTTGGTCATTGGTCTTCCTCATTCAGGTGTAAAAAAATTATTACTTATACAAGTAGTTTTGGTTGACTGAATTAAATTTATTAGCTCTTTTGTCTTCCTCATTCAGATGCAATATTTTACTTATAGAAGTAGTTTTGGTTGACTGAATTAAATGTATTAGCTCTTTTGTCTTCCTCATTCAGGTGTAAATAAAGGAACTAAATTCCTACAAATTTAGCATTTTTTGCTATGTGTCATGACATGCCTTGATGCATTGCTAAATATATGTTGTTGCACTCAGGAAAAAGGTAAATAAACCATAATTTAAATAGTATATCGTTTGTCATGTTTTCACAATTCACTTTTCTTCTTGTTTGCAGAGCAAGTAGCGTCTACAAAGGTTCAACATCAGCAAATTGTTCTAATTACCAAGACGGACATGACAACTCAAACAATATTTATATATGAATATGTTTGCAAAAAAAATTCACTTGAACTTGCTTGATATTTTGCAGCACAGTGCAACCCATTGGAGCAGACATCCTTTACTTTCCAGTAAATAATGGATGAAAAAGTGCCTTCGTTCATGTGATATATTGACCTAGTTCAAGTACACCTGGTTGAATATGTTGGTCCAATATATGTATACCCGCTAATTTGCTATGCCTTGGTTGTAAATATTGGGATGCAACTCGAGTTATGTGTTTCATGGTAGATTTGTGTGTTTTATCACGCATGTCGTTCATGATATTGTTGTTGTACTATGAGCTTTGAAATGGCGAGATGGTTGTTGTGTTGCCTTCTAAGTTGACAAAGGTGGTTAATATGACTGATGTTGTCCTCTCTGCATCTTTGGTGCAGAATTTATGAGTCCAAAAATCTTGGTTCATGAACTTACTACTCTTTCTTTTCTTAGAATTACTTTTACCTTCTGAAAACAACTTGCCAAATGTTTTTGTCCTTCATATAGGGACATCTGTTGTATGTACACGTGTTGGATGAATGCATCAGTGTGACAAAAGAAGCTACCTACGCACATGATGGATATGTTCTTTTTGTTCCTAAACTGGAGCGGCACATCTTTTGAAGTTAGACTAGAGTATGGGAAAGGGCTCTCAAAAAAAAAAGAGTATGGGAAAGTTAATTATTATGTACGTACATGGGGGGCTTTATGCAAAATTCATAGGATGAGGCGTCCACATTACATCTAGTACCTACGTTTCTCATCCAACGACTGTGCTGCTCACGGTGCAGCCGGAGTACTCTATCACTGGGAGTACAGGATATGCTCTCCACCTACCTGGTATAATTGATGTGATATTTGATTCGACCTGACTCTCCATCGACCGGCTATTAATCCTAGCAGTGATCCTGCATTAAACGGATGGGATTTAGCAGTCGCGGTGCGCATATGTACGTACTAGCTTTGATAGATCGAGCTATGCAGAGCAGCAGAGCCACAGGGTTCGGCAGCTGTCGCAGCTACTCCCGGAGTGCATGCCTCTGTATGCAACGTATGTTTTTTTCCGTGTAATATGTGTCTCATTTATATCATAAAAAATAAAATACAAATCATATAAAGACCAACATGATAAAATTGAAAAGACAGCAGAATGTCTATGAGCTTGATATCAACGTCCGTCACCTGTCTCCGGAATCATCATAGCAGCCACCAAAAAAAAAATGACGGATCACCCACTCACCCGAGCTCGACGCGAGTTCATCGCTGATATACAGCTCTGCAGACCTTCAAGGTGACTCGCCATAGACAAAACCATTACCGTTGAACAAATTAGACCGAGGCAACACCCGGACACGTCATCGAACTCCAGATCTGGCACCCTCACATGACTAAGACGTCGAAGGAGAAAACCATACCTGTCATTCACGAGCTACGAGCCCAGCACACGTTCCGTCTTTCAGATGTCGTCGATGCAGACCACAATTTGCATCCTCTTCTGGACTACCTCCCAAGCTTCGCGCCGACGTTGGAGCAGACGTCGTCGCAATGACGGAGCCCAAGGACACATGTCCACCACAAGGATGCCGCCGCCGCCACGGCATCCCCGCTTACAATTAGAGACGATCGCCTCGACGGGGAAGAATCTGAAGTTTCTTTATTCAACATCGCCTTCGCCGCCGCCAAAGCTAAGACATCGAATGATCCAAAACCCTAAACTTCCTGGACCCTAAAACCTAAAGGTAAAACGATCCACACGCGCGGGATCCAGCGACCCCCCCTCATTACCGACGACCAAAAAGTCGTCGGCGGAGGAGAGCCGCCGGAGGACGGCGTGGGAAGGAGCGGCTCTCCTGCTGGCGGCGGCTAGGTCTCGCTACAGGAGGAAAAGGTACTTGTGCTGCAGGAGCGTGAGGGACTTGATCGATTAGATGCAACGTATGTGGTGATCACTTGTTGGAAACAGAAAAAAAAGTCCAGTATTACGGGAATATGTTTCCTTTAAAAAAAGTATAAATGATGTTTTTTTTGCGGGGAAAGTATAAATGGATGTTACACACAAATTATATCTTGTTGACCCTTTTCCTACTCAGAGGTGGTCATACAATTTACTACCAAAAGTTAGCTAAAGGTGTTAAGTGCGGTTGGGGCTGGAGCTATACTATTATCTACTCCCTCCGTTCCTAGACATTTTAAATGACTACTACATACGGATGTATGTAGACATATTTTAAAGTGTAG
The DNA here is from genome assembly GCF_003073215.2 of Triticum urartu. Classification (NCBI taxonomy): domain Eukaryota; kingdom Viridiplantae; phylum Streptophyta; class Magnoliopsida; order Poales; family Poaceae; genus Triticum; species Triticum urartu. Next base: position 341,250,849 of record NC_053022.1, read on the forward strand.
ATTCATTCATTTTACTCCGTATGTAGTCACTTGTTGAAATGCCTAAAAAGACAAGTATTTAGAAACAGAGGGAGTACGTGCTAAGTTGCGCTATAGCAAGCCGTAAACAATTTTATCACGACGCGCCGCCCGCGTGGATCTGGCGAATTTCATCAAGTATAGTACTCCTACTCTAGTTCCAGTAATGATCCTACTTATGAGCTAGATCGCCTATATGTGTCCATACGCATCCAGGAAGTCATGGCGCGCAACAAATCAGACAGCACGTACGGGGTGCATGCAAACACGTCACAGCTTACCTGTACATGCAAACACGTCACGCGCGTCCTAAAATTCCGTCCCACGACCCACTCCGATGCGCGCATTCATTGCACACGCAAGCAGACAGCGTGGTGAGACTTGCAGAGAGACGACTCCGAAAGTCTCCAGTTAATCGATCGAGCCCATGCATCTGGGCAAAAGGCACAAATTTAACCTTAGAACGAAACTATTTCACAAACAAAGCTATGTTTTGAAATATTTCACCTAGTTGATTCTTAATGCGCACCGCCTGATAGTAAGGCGCTGCACTTTATTGTACAATGCCTAACACTTAGGCGTCACTTTTGTGCAGCGTCTAGTTGTAAGGAGTTGCAATACACTGTGCAGCGTCTAACTGTAAGGAGTTGTACAGTAGAGTGCAGCGCTTAGCTGTCGGGCTCTACATAAAAAAGTTAGTGGTGCAATTTTTTTTCAAAAATAGTTTAGTTTGTGAAATACTTTCACTCTAAGGTTATATTTGTTAATTTTGCCATGCATCTCTCCACACGCACGCAGCCGGCACGTGACACGTCCCTACTTTCCCTTGTGAAATTCGTGTACGTCGAGTACATTGCCAACGACCATCACATTTGGGCTAGGATTGCGGATTACCATTGTTACAATTGAGGGAAATTGCAAAAAGAAACATCACTTTTGAGGCTAGTGTGTAATAAATTGCCGTAATAGAGCGTTTAAAGCGTTTTCTAATGCAAAAAAGCAAAATAACTCATAAACAACATATTTTATAAATGGTCTGTAAAAAGGCAAAAAATAAAGTGAGAATTTAGACGAGCTATTTGAATGATGTTTTTCGTAAATTGTCTACAAGTGATTATTGTATTTACTAAGGACAAACAACGGCGATTGTTGTCCATGTCTTTCTTTAGCAATACATAAGTCATTTGATTGAGAAGGCAAATTGAGCCTAAGTTTTTTCATACTCCAGTAGGGTTGATAGAAAACCCGACCGCACCTCCCATGCTAAATGACCCTCGGAACTAGGAATTCCCACCCGGGATCAATGATTACTTCCTTTGGTGAACCGAAAATGGAGCATGAAGAATTATCGTCTTTTTTACATGGAGGTGACCTTGAGTTATTGAACCCACGAGAAGACGGTGTCCTTTAAGCTAAAGTCTCAAACAAGCTTTTGCTAGAAAGTAAATTTCAGCTTTTGACCTGATAGTAAATCAAGCTGACACTGAAAACACTTATAATAAAAATAAGCATGGGTATGAGGACTTACGATTACAACCATATATTTGTACTAGGATCAGAAATGATATTAATTTGTGCTGTGGAAGTCATCCATTAAAATATGCTTGTTACGTATCGAAATAGGAGATGTGTTCAAATTATGTCTTGACCGGTACACATCCACCACTCCGACTTGCTTCATCATGTCGGCTGACGTGAGGGCTCCGACGTCACCTCACCGACTTGCCCCGCCTCCTCGGCTGGCTCAAAGACTTCGCCATCGCTTCACGATCTGCTTCATCATGTCGGCTAACGTGGGGGCTCCGATGTCACCTCACTGACTTGCCCCGCCTCCTCGACTGGTTCAGAGACTTCGCAACCGCTTCACGACCAGCCCCGGGGGCTCCAACGTCACCCCATCGACATGCTTCGTCACGCCGGCTGGATCGGGGTTGCGCCTCGCCACATCGACCATACTATATATGTCAATGCTTCCGAGCTCCTTGCTCTGCCACATCGGGACCGACTTGGGGGTTGGGACCTCGTCCCGCCGCGAGCCTGGACAACGTCATCCACACCGGGAGCATAAACCACCTAAGTCACTTTTATGCTTCTTTTTTTCAAAATCTATCTATTTTTGGCTCGGTCAGATATTATATGTGTGTTGAATAAACCTGACGGATTATTAGTGCCGACATATCTTTTGCACTATCTTGTGTACGCAGATGTTCAGTGATGCCGGTGTGCAATCCTGTTCATACTATTGCCACCGTCCCAGGGCAGTCCAAGCTGTTACCGCTACCACGACTATCTACAAGATGGTCTGGCCGGTTTCTCATCCACGATTCAATAGACATCGCATTGCTATCCGGCCTGCCATGCGAATTGGGACTTCGTCACGCCGTCACCATCATGCTGACGACATTAAAGTGGGATTACTAACATAGTTAAACAACATGATATATCCTCAAAAAGTACGGTAAAGAATTACTCCATTGTTCATATTTTTATTAGATCAAAGTGGGATGAGATAGCAGAGGTATGACTAGGCACACCTCTAAGTTTGCCTTTCTAATCTTGATTTATAGGGCAGCCCCATAAATGAAATAGAATAATTACCTCATGACGTTTATCGTTCTAATCTTAATTCATAAAGTCACCCCAATGTCACTATGGCCATCTCCGGAAATTATACTAGTCATGTATCTTGATTTCAATGATTCCCAAAATATTCAATCTAACATAAAGAAACTCGTAGCAAGAGAAATATGCAATTCACCTCAAAGATAATATGAGAGGATACTTCACATAATTCAACTCCTTAACAAAGGCCACGATCACAATCATCATCGGAAACTTACATGATCAAGGGAGGGAGAGAGTGAGATATAGCACATTGTTACTACTACATACCCTCAATCCCATGGGTCTACTTACACATCATCATTAGAAGATCGAGAGAGTTATTGGTGATGGTCATGGAGATGGTGGAGATGTCCCCAGCGGAATTCTAGCGCCATCGTAGGAGAGGTGGAAGGGACCATCATTCTTCTTCATTGGCCTTATTCACCTTGTTAGGGGGGGGGGCGTTCCCTCAGGTTTTTGTGGCTTTTGTGGCTTGTGAAGGAAATATGCCCTAGAGGCAATAATAAAGTTGTTATTTATATTTCCTTATATCATGATAAATGTTTATTATTCATGATAGAATTGTATTAACCAAAAACTTAGTACATGTGTGAATACATAGACAAACAGAGTGTCCCTAGTATGCCTCTACTAGACTAGCTCGTTAATCAAAGATGGCTAAGTTTCCTGACCATAGACATGTGTTGTCATTTGATGAACGTGATCACATCATTAGAGAATGATGTGATGGACAAGACCCATCCGTTAGCTTAGCATAATGATCGTTTAGTTTTTCTGCTATTGCTTTCTTCATGACTTATACATGTTCCTCAGCCTATGAGATTATGCAACTCCCGAGTACCGGAGGAACACCTTGTGTGCTATCAAATGTCACAACATAACTGGGTGATTATAAAGATGCTCTACAGGTGTCTCCAATGGTGTTTGTTGAGTTGGCATTGATCGAGATTAGGATTTGTCACTCCGTGTATTGGAGAGGTATCTCCAGGCCCTCTCGGTAATGCACATCACTATGAGCCTTGCAAGCAATGTGTCTAATGAGTTAGCCACGGGATGATGCATTACGGAACGAGTAAAGAGACTTGCCGGTAACAAGATTGGACTAGGTATGATGATACCGGCGATCGAATCTCGGGCAAGTAACATACCGATGACAAAGGAAACAACGTATGTTGTTATGCGGTTTGACTGATAAAGATCTTTGTAGAATATGTAGGAGCCAATATGAGCATCCAGGTTGCTATTGGTTATTGACCGGAGATGTGTCTCGGTCATGTCTACATAGTTCTTGAACTCGTATGGTCCGCACGCTTAACGTTCGATGATGATTTGCATTATATGTTATGTGATTTGATGAACTAAAGTTTGTTTGGAGTCCCGAATGAGATCACAGACGTGATGATGAGTCTCGAAATGGTCGAGACATAAAGATTGATATATTGGAAGGTTATGTTTGGACACCAGAATGGTTTCGGAAAGGTTCGGACATTTTTTTCGGAGTACCGGGGCGTTACCAGAAACCCCCGGGGGGTTAATGGGCCATAGTGGAAGAGAGGAGGCGGCGGATAGGTGGAGGTGCGCCCCCCAAGCCCAATCTGAATTGGACTAGGGTGGGGGGGGGCTTTCCATCTTCTCCTCCTTCTCTTCCCCTCCCCCTTCTTCGGAAAGGAAAGGGGGGGGTGCGAATCCTACTCGGACCGGGAGTCCAAGTAGGATTCCCCCCCTTGGCGTGCCCCCTCTAGGGCCGGCCTCCTCTCCTCCCCCCTTTATATACGTGGGAGGGGGCTGTTGGGGATCGTTGCAGAAATTAAAAAAATTCTACACATCACCAAGATCAATCTATGGAGAGACTAGCAACGAGAGAGAGGGGAATGCATCTTCATACCCTTGAAGATCGCGATGCGGAAGCGTTACAAGAACCCGGATGAAGGAGTCGTACTCGTAGCGATTCAGATCGCGGTTGATTCCGATCTAAGCGCCGAACAACGGTGCCTCCGCGTTGAACACACGTACAACCCGGGGACGTCTCCTCCTTCTTGATCCAACAAGGGGAGAAGAGAAGTTGAGGGAGAGCTTCGGTAGCACGACAGCGTGGTGGTGGAGCTTGCAGTTCTCCGGCAGGGCTTCACCAAGCACTACTACTACTACTACGGAGGTGTTGGGGAGGGAGAGGGCTGCACCAGGGGAAGGGGTGCGGCTCCCATGCGCCTCCCCACTATATACAGGGGTGGAGGGGGCTGGTTTCTTGCCCTCCAAGTCCATTGGGGCGTTGGCAAAGGTGGGGGAAAGAAATCCCATCATTTCCCTTCCCCACCGATTGTTATCCCCCTTTTTTAGGGATCTTGATCTTATCCCTTCGGGATATGATCTTATTCCTTCTAAGGGGGGATCTTGGTGCACCTTGACCAGGGGTGTGGGGCCTTGACCCACTACCCACGTTCATGTGGGTCCCCCCATGCAGGTGGGCCCCACTCCGGAACCTTCTAGAACCTTCCCGCTACAATACCGAAAAATCCCGAACATTTTCCGGTGGCCAAAATAGGACTTCTCATATATAAATCTTTACCTCCGGACCATTTCGGAACTCCTCGTGACGTCCGGAATCTCATCCGGGACTCCGAACAACATTTGGTAACTGCACACTAATTCCGATAACAACTCTAGCATCACCGAACCTTAAGTGTGTAGACCCTACGGGTTCGGGAATCATGCAGACATGACCGAGACAACTCTCTGGCCAATAACCAACAGCGGGATCTGGATACCCATGTTGGCTCCCACATGTTCCACGATGATCTCATTGGATGAACCACGATGTCGGGGATTCAATCAATCCTGTATACAATTCCCTTTGTCAATCGGTACGTTACTTGCCCGAGATTCGATCGTAGGTATCCCAATACCTCGATCAATCTCGTTACCACAAGTCACTTTTACTCGTTCCGTAACACATCATCCCGTGATCAACTCTTTGGTCACATTGAGCTCATTATGATGATGTCCTACCGAGTGGGCCCAGAGATATCTCTCCATCACACGGAGTGACAAATCCCAGTCTCGATTCGTTCCAACCCAACAGACACTTTTGGAGATACCCGTAGTGTGCCTTTATAGCCACCCAGTTACGTTGTGACGTTTGGCACACCCAAAGCATTCCTACGGTATCCGGGAGTTGCACAATCTCATGGTCTAAGGAAATGATACCTGACATTAGAAAAGCTTTAGCAGACGAACTACACGATCTTGTGCTATGCTTAGGATTGGGTCTTGTCCATCACATCATTCTCCTAATGATGTGATCCCATTATCAACGACATCCAATGTCCATGGTCAGGAAACTGTAACCATCTATTGATCAACGAGCTAGTCAACTAGAGGCTTACTAGGGACATATTGTGGTCTACGTATTCACACATGTATTACGGTCTCCGGTTAATACAATTGTAGCATGAACAATAGACAATTATCATGAACAAGGAAATATAATAATAACCATTTTATTATTGCCTCTAGGGCATATTTCCAACAGGGGCACCCCAAAGAGACACCAAGTCTTCTCTTAGACGTGTGCGGTGCCCCCCTCCACAGTTACACACCTCGGTCATATCATCGTAGTGCTTAGGCAAAGCCCTGCGCAGGTAACTTCATCATCACCATCGCCATACCGTCGAGCTGATGGAACTCTCCCTCTTCCTCAACTGGATCAAGAGATCGAGGGACGTCATCGAGCTGAATGTGTGCTGAACACGTGCTGAACGCGGAGGTGCCGTATGTTCGGTGCTTGGATTGGTTGGATCGCGAATACGTACGACTACATCAACCGCATTACTAAACGCTTCCGCTTTCGGTCTACAAGGGTACGTGGACACACTCTCCCCTCTCGTTGCTATGCATCTCCTAGATATATCTTGCAAGATCGTAGGAATTTTTTTGAAATACCGTGTTCCCCAACTGTGGCATCCGAGCCAGTTTTATGCGTATATGTTATACGCACGAGTAGAACACAAAGAGTTGTCGGCTATAATAGTCATAGTGCTTACTAGCAATGTCTTACTTTGATTCGACGGTATTGTTGGATGAAGCGGCCCGGACCGACATTACATGAACGCGTTCATGAGACTGGTTCTACCAACGTGCTTCGCACACAGGTGGCTAGCGGGTGTCTGTTTCTCCAACTTTAGTTGAATCGAGTTTGACTACGCCCGGTCCTATTTGAAGGTTAAAACAACACACTTGATGAAAAATCATTGTGGTTTTGATGCGTAGGTAAGAATGGTTCTTGCTAGAAGCCCGTAGCAGCCACGTAAAACTTGCAACAACAAAGTAGAGGACGTCTAACTTGTTTTTGTAGGGCATGTTGTGATGTGATATGGTCAAGACGTGATGAGATATAAATTGTTGTATGAGATGATCATGTTTTGTAACAGTTATCGACAACTGGCAGGACCCATATGGTTGTCGCTTTATTGTATGAAATGCAATCGCCATGTAATTGCTTTACTTTATCACTAAGCGGTAGCGATAGTCATAGAAGCAATAGTTGGCCAGACGACAACGATGCTACAATGGAGATCAAGGTGTCAAGCCGATGACGATGGTGATCATGACGGTGCTTTGAAGATGGAGATCAAAGGCACAAGATGATGATGCCCATATCATATCACTTATTTTTGATTGCATCTGATGTTTATCTTTTATGCATCTTATTTTTCTTAGTACGGCGGTAGCTTTATAAGATGATCTCTCACTAAATTTCAAGGTATAAGTGTTCTCCCTGAGTATGCACCGTCGCTATAGTTCGTCGTGCCGAGACACCACGTGATGATCGGGTGTGATAAGCTCTACGTTCACATATAACGGGTGCAAGCCTTGCACAACAGAATACTCGGGTTAAACTTCACGAGCCTAGCATATGCAGATATGGCCTTGGAACACTGAGACCGAAAGGTCGAACGTGAATCATATAGTAGATATGATCAACATAGTGATGTTCACCATTGAAAACTACTCCATCTCATGTGATGATTAGACATGGTTTAGTTGATATGGATCATGTGATCATTTAGATGACTAGAGAGATGTCTATCTAAGTGGGAGTTCTTAAGTAATATGATTAATTGAATTTAATTTATCATGAACTTAGTACCTGATAGTATTTTGCATGTCCATGTTGTTGTAGAGATCAATGGCCCGTGCTACCGTTCCTTTGAATTTTAATGCCTTCCTAGAGAAAGCTAAGTTGAAAGATGATGGTAGCAACTACACGGACTGGGCCCATAACTTGAGGATTATCCTCATTACTGCACAGAAGAATTACGTCCTGGAAGCACCACTAGGTACAAAACCCGCTCCAGGAGCAACTCCGGACGTTATGAACGTCTGGCAGAGCAAAGCTGATGACTACTCGATAGTTTAGTGTGCCATTCTTTACGGCTTAGAACCGGGACTTCAACGACGTTTTGAACGTCATGGAGCATATGAGATGTTCTAGGAGTTGAAGTTAATATTTCAAGCAAATGCCCGGATTGAGAGATATGAAGTCTCCAATAAGTTCTACAGCTGCAAGATGGAGGAGAATAGTTCTGTCAGTGAACATATACTCAGAATGTCTGGGTACCACAACCACTTGACTCAACTGGGAGTTAATCTTCCTGATGATAGTGTCATTGACAGGGTTTTTCAATCACTGCCACCAAGCTACAAAAGCTTCATGATGAACTGTAATATGCATGGGATGGATAAGACAATTCCCGAGCTCTTCGCGATGCTAAAGGCTGCGGAGGTAGAAATCAAGAAGGAGCATCAAGTGTTGATGGTTAACAAGACCACTAGTTTCAAGAAGAAGGGCAAAGGGAAGAAAGGAAACTTCAAGAAGAACGACAAGCAAGTTGCTGCTCAAGTGAAGAAGCCCTAGTCTAGACCTAAGCCTGAGACTGAGTGCTTCTACTGCAAAGGGAATGGTCAGTAGACGCAGAACTGCCCCAAGTATTTGGCGGATAAGAAGGATGGCAAAGTGAAAGGTATATTTGATATACATGTTATTGATGTGTACCTTACTAATGCTCGTAGTAGCGCCTGGGTATTTGATACTAGTTCTGTTGCTCATATTTGCAACTCGAAACAGGGTCTACGGATTAAACAAAGATTGGCTAAGGACGAGGTGACGATGCGCGTGGGAAATGGTTCCAAAGTCGATGTGATCGCCGTCGGCACGCTACCTCTACATCTACCTTCGGGATTAATTTTAGACCTAAATAATTGTTATTTGGTGCCAACGTTAAGCATGAACATTATATCTGGATCTTGTTTGATGCGAGACGGTTATTCATTTAAATCAAAGAATAATGCTTGTTCTATTTATATGAGTAATATCTTTTATGGTCACGCACCCTTGATGAGTGGACTATTTTTGTTGAATCTCGATAGTAGTGATACACATATTCATAGTATTGAAGCCAAAAGATACAAGTTTAATAATGATAGTGCAATATTTATGGCACTGCCGTTTAGGTCATATTGGTGTAAAGTGCATGAAGAAACTCTGTGCTGATGGACTTTTGGAATCACTTGATTATGAATCACTTGATGCTTGCGAGCCATGCCTCGTGGGCAAGATGACTAAGACTCTGTTCTCCGGAACAATGGAGCGAGCAACAGACTTGTTGGAAATAATACATACTGATGTATGCGGTCCAATGAGTGTTGAGGCTCGCGGTGGGTATCGTTATTTTCTCACCTTCACAGATGATTTGAGCAGATATGGGTATATCTACTTGATGAAACATAAGTCTGAAACATTTGAAAAGTTCAAAGAATTTCCGAGTGAAGTGGAAAATCATCGTAACAAGAAAATAAAGTTTCTACGATCTAATTGTGAAGGTGAATATTTGAGTTACGAGTTTGGTCTTCATTTGAAACAATGTGGAATAGTTTCGCAACTCACGCCGCCTGGAACACCACAGCGTACTGACGTGTCCGGACGTCGTAATCGTACTTTATTAGATATTGTGTGATCTATGATGTCTCTTACTAATTTACCGCTATCGTTTTGGGGTTATGCTTTAGAGACGGCTGCATTCATGTTAAATAGGGCACCATCTAAATCCGTTGAGACGACACCATCTGAACTGTGGTTTGGCAAGAAACTTCTTAAAGTTTGGGGCTGCGATTCTTATGTGAAAAAGCTTCAACCTGGTAAGCTCGAACCCAAATCGAAGAAATGTGTCTTCATAGGATACCCAAAGGAGACTGTTGGGTACACCTTCTATCATAGATCTGAAGGCAAAATATTCGTTGCTAAGAATTGATCCTTTCTAGAGAAGGAGTTTCTCTTGAAGGAAGTGAGTGGGAGGAAAGTAGAACTTGATGAGGTAATTTTACCTTCTCCCGAATTGGAAAGTAGTTCATCACAGAAATCAGTTCCAGTGGTTCCTACACCAATTAGTGAAGAAGCTAATGATGATGATCATGAAACTTCTGATCAAGTTTCTACCGAACCTCGTAGGTCAACCAGAGTAAGATCTGCACCAGAGTGGTACGGTAATCCTATTCTAGAGGTCATGTTACTTGACCATGATTAACCTATGAACTATGAGGAAGCGATGATGAGCCCAGATTCCGCAAAATGGCTTGAGGCCATGAAATCTGAGATGGGATCCATGTATGAGAACAAAGTATGGACTTTGGTTGACTTGCCCGATAGTCAACAAGCAATAGAGAATAAATGGATCTTCAAGAAGAAGACTGACGCTGATGGTAATGTTACTGTCTACAAAGCTCGACTTGTTGCGAAAGTTTTTCGACAAGTTCAAGGAGTTGACTACGATGAGACCTTCTCACCCGTAGCGATGCTTAAGTCTGTCCGAATCATGTTAGCAATTGCTGCATTTTATGATTATGAAATTTGGCAAATGTATGTCGAAACTGCATTCCGTCATGGATATCTTAAAGAAGAGTTGTATATGATGCATCCAGAAGGTTTTGTCGATCCAAAAGGTTCTAACAAAGTGTGCAAGCTCCAGCGATCCATTTATGGACTGGTGCAAGCCTCTCGGAGTTGGAATATACACTTTGATAGTGTGATCAAAGCATATGGTTTATACAGACTTTTGGAGAAGCCTATATTTACAAAAAAGTGAGTGGGAGCTCTGTAGCATTTCTGAAATTATATGTGGATGACATATTCTTGATTGGAAATGATACTGAATCTCTGAATAGCATAAAAGGATACTTGAATAAGAATTTTACAATGAAAGACCTCGGTGAAGCCGCTTATATATTGGGCATCAAGATCTATAGAGATAGATCAAGACGCTTAATTGGACTTTCACAAAGCACATACCTTGATAAAGTTTTGAAGAAGTTCAAAATGGATCAGTTAAAGAAAGGGTTCTTTCCTGTGTTACAAGGTGTGAAGTTGAGTCAGACTCAATGCCCGACCACTGCAAAAGATAGAGAGAAAATGAAAGTCATTCCCTATGCCTTAGCCATAGGTTCTATCATGTATGCAATGCTGTGTACCAGACCTGATGTGTGCCTTGCTATTAGTTTAGCAGGGAGGTACCAAAGTAATCCAGGAGTGGATCACTAGACAACGGTCAAGAACATCCTAAAATACCTAAAAAGTACTAAGGTGATTGTTGAGTTGGCATAGGTCGAGATTAGGATCTGTCACTCCGTGTATCGGAGAGGTACCTCTGGGCCATCTCGGTAATGCACATCACTATGAGCCTTGCAAGCAATGTGTATAATGAGTTAGCCACGGGATGATGCATTACGGAACAAGTAAAGAGACTTGCCGGCAACGAGATTGAACTAGGTATGATCATACCGACGATCGAATCTCGGGCAAGTAACATACCGATGACAAAGGGAACAATGTATGTGAAGGAAATATGCCCTAGAGGCAATAATAAAGTTATTATTTATTTCCTTATTTCATGATAAATGTTTATTATTCATGCTAGAATTGTATTAACCGTAAACATAATACATGTGTGAATACATAGACAAACATAGTGTCACCAGTATGCCTCTACTTGACTAGCTCGTTAATCAAAGATGGTTAAGTTTCCTAACCATAGACATGAGTTGTCATTTGATTAACGGGGTCACATCATTAGGAGAATGATGTGATTGACTTGACCCATTCCGTTAGCTTAGCACTTGATCATTTAGTATGTTGCTATTGCTTTCTTCACGACTTATACATGTTCCTATGACTATGAGATTATGCAACTCCCGTTTACCGGAGGGACACTTTGTGTGCTACCAAGCATCACAACGTAACTGGGTGATTATAAAGGTGCTCTATAGGTGTCTCCGAAGGTACTTGTTGAGTTGGCGTATTTCGAGATTAGGATTTGTCACTCTGATTGTCGGAGAGGTATCTCTGGGCCCACTCGGTAATGCACATCACTATAAGCCTTGCAAGCATTGTAACTAATGAGTTAGTTGCGAGATGATGTATTACGGAACGAGTAAAGAGACTTGCCGATAACGAGATTGAACTAGGTATTGAGATACCGATGATCAAATCTCGGGCAAGTAACATACCAATGACAAAGGGAACAACGTATGTTGTTGTTGGGGAACGTAGTAATTTCAAAAAATTTCCTACGCACACGCAAGATCATGGTGATGCATAGCAACGAGAGGGGAGAGTGTTGTCTACGTACCCTCGTAGACCGACAGCGGAAGCATTATGACAACGCGGTTGATGTAGTCGTACGTCTTCACGGCCCGACCGATTAAGCACCGAAACTACGACACCTCCGAGTTCTAGCACACGTTCAGCTCGATGACGATCCCCGGACTCCGATCCAGCAAAGTGTCGGGGAAGAGTTCCGTCAGCACAATGGCGTGGTGACGATCTTGATGTTCTACTGTCGCAGGGCTTCGCCTAAGCACCACTACAATATTATCGAGGACTATGGTGGAGGGGGGCACCGCACATGGATAAGAGAACGATCTTGAAGATCAACTTGTGTGTCTAGAGGTGCCCCTGCCCCCGTATATAAAGGAGCAAGGGGGGGGGGTGCAGCCGTCCCTAGGAGGAGGCGCGCAGGAGGAGTCCTACTCCTACCGGGAGTAGGACTCCCCCCCTTTCCCTAGTTGGATTAGGACTTGGGGGGAAGGAGGAGAGGGAAGAAAGGAAGGGGGGGGGGGGCGCCGCACCCCTCCTTGTCCAATTCGGACTTGGGGGGGGGGGGGGGGGCGCGCGTCAGCCCCTAGGCCTCCTCTCCTCTTCCTCCACTAGGCCCATTAAGGCCCATTAGGTTACCGAGGGGTTCCGGTAACCTCCCGGTACTCCGGTAAAATGCCGATTTTACCCGGAACACTTCCGATGTCCAAACATAGGCTTCCAATATATCAATCTTTATGTCTCGACCATTTCGAGACTCCTCGTCATGTCCGTGATCACATCCGTGACTCCGAACAAACTTCGGTACATCAAAATATATAAACTCATAATGAAAAAGTCATCGTAACGTTAAGCGTGCGGACCCTACGGGTTCGAGAACAATGTAGACATGACCGAGACATGTTTCCGGTCAATAACCAATAGCGGAACCTGGATGCTCATATTGGCTCCTACATATTCTACGAAGATCTTTATTGGTCAGACCGCATAACAACATACGTTGTTCCCTTTGTCATCGGTATGTTACTTGCCCGAGATTCGATCGTCGGTATCTCAATACCTAGTTCAATCTCGTTACCGGCAAGTCTCTTTACTCGTTTCATAATACATCATCTCACAACTAACTCATTAGTTGCAATGCTTGCAAGGCTTATGTGATGTGCATTACCGAGAGGGCCCAGAGATACCTCTCCGACAATCGGAGTGACAAATCCTAATCTCGAAATACACCAACCCAACATGTACCTTTGGAGACAGGTGTAGAGCTCCTTTATAATCACCCAGTTATGTTGTGACATTTGGTAGCACACAAAGTGTTCCTCCGGCAAATGGGAGTTGCATAATCTCATAGTCATAGGAACATGTATAAGTCATGAAGAAAGCAATAGCAACATACTAAATGATCGGGTGCTAAGCTAATGGAATGGGTCATGTCAATCACATCATTCTCCTAATGATGTGATCCCGTTAATCAAGTGACAACACATGTCTATGGTTAGGAAACATAACCATCTTCGTTTAACGAGCTAGTCAAGTAGAGGCACACTAGTGACGTTTAGTTTGTCTATGTATTCACACAAGTATTATGTTTTCGGATAATACAATTCTAGCATGAATAATAAACTTTTATCATGATATAAGGAAATAAATAATAACTTTATTATTGCCTCTAGGGAATATTTCCTTCAGTCTCCCACTTGCACTAGAGTCAATAATCTAGATTACACAGTAATGATTCTAACACCCATGGAGCTTTGGTGCTGATCATGTTTTGCTCGTGGAAGAGGCTTAGTCAATGGGTCTGCTACATTCAGATCCGTGTGTATCTTGCAAATCTCTATGTCTCCCACCTGGACTAGATCTCGGATGGAATTGAAGCGTCTCTTGATGTGCTTGGTTCTCTTGTGAAATCTGGATTCCTTTGCCAAGGCAATTGCACCAGTATTGTCACAAAAGATTTTCATTGGACCCGATGCACTAGGTATGACACCTAGATCGAATATGAACTCCTTCATCTAGACTCCTTCATTTGCTGCTTCCGAAGCAGCTATGTACTCCGCTTCAACTCCCAGATACCGTAGGAATGCTTTGGGTGCACCAAACATCACAACGTAATAGGGTGGCTATAAAGGTGCACTACAGGTATCTTCGAAAGTGTTTGTTGGGTTGGCACGAATCAAGACTGGGATTTGTCACTTTGTATGACGGAGAGGTATCTCTGGGCCCACTCGATAATGCATCATCATAATGAGCTCATTGTGACTAAGTAGTTGGTCACGGGATCATGCATTACAGAACGAGTAAAATGACTTGCCGGTAACGAGATTGAACAAGGTATTGGGATACCGACGATCGAATCTCGGGCAAGTAACGTACCGATTGACAAAGGGAATTGTATATGGGATTACTTGAATCCTCGACATCGTGATTCATCCGATGAGATCATCGTGGAACATGTGGGAGCCAACATGGGTATCCAGATCCCGCTGTTGGTTATTGGCCGGAGAGTTGTCTCGATCATGTCTGCATGGTTCCCGAACCCGTAGGGTCTACACACTTAAGGTTCGATGACGCTAGGGTTATTAGGAAGACTTGTATGTGATTATCGAATGTTGTTCGGAGTCCCAGATGAGATCCCGGACATCACGAGGAGTTCCGGAATAGTCCGGAGGTGAAGATTTATATATGGGAAGTCATCATACGGTCACCAGACATATTCGGGGGTATATCGGAATTGTACCGGGACCACCGGAGGGGTTCCGAGGGTCCACCGGGTGGGTCCACCTGTCCCGGAGGGCCTTATGGGCTGTAGGTGGAAGGGAACCAGCCCCTTGTGGGCTGGGCGCCATCCCCCCTAGGGCCCATGCACCTAGGGTTTGGGGGGAACCCTAAAGGGGGCGCCCCCCTTGCTTGGGGGGCAAGCCCCCTTCCCCTTGGCCGCCCCCCCTCTAGATCTCATCTAGAGGGACTGGCCCCCTTCCCCCTTCTCCCTATAAATAGAGGGGCGAGGAGAGGGCTACAGCACAACACCCAAGGCGCAACCCCTCCCCTCCCCAACACCTCTCCTCCTCCG
This sequence comes from Triticum urartu, assembly GCF_003073215.2. Taxonomy (NCBI): domain Eukaryota; kingdom Viridiplantae; phylum Streptophyta; class Magnoliopsida; order Poales; family Poaceae; genus Triticum; species Triticum urartu. Next base: position 341,266,208 of record NC_053022.1, read on the forward strand.
CATGAGCTTGGCGAAGCCCTGCCGGAGGACTGCCACTCCATCACCACCACGCCGTCGTGCTGCTGTTGGAGCTTCTTCCTCAACCTCTCCCTCCCTCCTCCTTGCTGGATCAAGGCGCGGGAGACGTCATCGGGCTGCACGTGTGTTGAACGCGGAGGCACCGTTGTTCGGTGCCTAGATCGGATTCGGCCGCAATCTGAATCGCTACGTGTACGACTCCTCCAACCGCGTTCTTGTAACGCTTCCGCTTAGCGATCTTCAAGGGTATGAAGATGCACTCCCTCTCTCTCTCGTTGCTAGTATCTCCTAGATTGATCTTGGTGACATGTAGGATTTTTTTTGAATTATTGCTACGATCCCCAACACATATCCTACGCAAGTGTCACTCTGAGGCTTATGGAGGGCACCACGCTGGAGATAGAACTGCACATAAGGTATTGCAATCCGGTTTTTATTGGCCTACTCTCTTCAAGGATGCCCGTAAGTTAGTCTTATCTTGTGATGAATGTCAAAGAATCGGTAATATTAGTATACGTCAAGAAATGCCTATGAATTATTCACTTGTTATTGAACCATTTGATGTTTGGGCTTTGATTATATGGGACCGTTTCCTTCCTCTAATGGGTATACACATATTTTAGTTGCTGTTGATTACGTTACTAAGTGGGTATAAGCTATTCCAACTAGTAGTGCTGATCATAACACCTCTATTAAGATGCTTAAAGAAGTTATTTTCCCGAGGTTTGGAGTCCCTAGATATTTAATGACCGATGGTGGTTCACACTTTATTCATGGTGCCTTTCGTAAAATGCTTGCCAAGTATGATGTTAATCATAGAATTGCATCTCCTTATCACCCACAGTCTAGTGGTCAAGTAGAATTGAGTAATAGAGAGCTCAAATTAATTTTGCAAAAGACCGTTAATAGATCTAGGAAGAATTGGTCCAAGAAACTAGATGATGCGTTATGGGATTATAGAACTGCATATAAAAATCCTATGGGTATGTCTCCTTATAAAATGGTTTCTAGTAAAGCTTGTCACTTACCTCTCGAACTAGAACATAAGGCATATTGGGTATCAAAGAGCTCAACTATGATTTCAAACTTGCCGATGTGAAGAGGTTATTTTACATTAGCTCACTTGATGAATGGAGAACCCAAGCCTATGACAATGCCAAACTGTTTAAAGAAAAGGTTAAAAGATGGCATGACAAAAGGATACAAAAGCGTGAGTTTAATATAGGTGATTATGTATTGCTATACAACTCTCGTTTAAGATTTTTTGCAGGCAAGCTTCTCTCTAAATGGGAAGGTCCTTACGTTATCGAGGAGGTATGTCGTTCTAGTGCCATAAAAATCAACAACTTCGAAGGCACAAATCCGAAGGTGGTGAATGGTCAAAGAATCAAACATTATATCTCAGGTAATCCCATAAATATTGAAACTAATATTATTGAAACCGTAACCCCGGAGGAATACATAAGAGACACTTTCCGGAACGTTTTAGACTCTGAAAAGGAATAGGTACGTGGTACGGTAAGTAAACCAACTCCAAAACAGTTCTAATGGCAATTTTTCTCCGTTTTGGAATATTTAAGAAATAGGAAAATAAGAAGCGGACCGGAAAGGACATGAGGCTTCCACGAGGGTGGAGGGCGCACCCTATCCCCTGGGCGCGCCCCTGCGTCGTGGGCGTCTCGTGTGCTCTCCAGACTCCGTTTTATTGCATGATACTTCTTTTGGTTGGTGAAAATTCATTATATAATCTCCCTAAGGTTTTGACCACCGTATCACGCAATTATCCTCTGTTCTTGTTTCGAGCTGCTTTCTATCAGGGTTGTCAAGGTCAGGCATCATGTCATCCCCCTCCTCCAATAATGGTGACAACGATGCTTGGCTAATGAAGATAGAGCTGAAGAGGGAATAACCCATGGAGATCAGCAAGGATGAAGGGATCAAGAAGGTCACGGATGACCAAGTTCCGGCAGTAGAAGACATCCTTCAACTTGATCAAAATCTTCTTACCCCAACTGAGATCGAAGCTTTCAAGATGATTGAGTTAGCTCATATACAAAACAAGTATCTCACACGTGAAAATATTTTGTTGAAGGAGCATATCATCGCACTCAAGGGCATTATCCGCAAGTTGGAGGACCTCCTACGCTCGATGTGTGACTATCCATCATCACCTCCATCTCCTTCACCAGCCGAAGAGATATAATCACATGGGTATGGGCACTCCCCTTGGCAACTGCCAAGCTTGGGGGAGTGCCCCGGTATCGTATCACCATCACTTTTACCTTTACCGTTTTTCTTAGTTTGATCCTTTTGATAATATCTTGATCTAGTAGAATAAAGTTTTAGTATAATCTAGTTGTGAGTTTTGCTTTATGATCCTTCTATGTAATCGAGTCCGTGAGCTATATATAATAAAGATTAGTGTTGAGTCAAAGGCTTGATTACCTTGCTATGATCTTGAGGGAATAAAATAAAAGAGAAGAAATAAAAAGAAATAAAGAGATCATATGGATCTTATGGAGAGTAATGAGCTCACATATAAAGAGTATGATGAATAAAAGTTGTTGAGAGTTGACAAACATAGTTTTGGTCATCGTTGCAATTAATAGGAAGTAATAAACAAAGAGAGGTCTTCACATATAAATATACTATCTTGGACATCTTTTATGATTGTGAGCACTCATTAAAGTATGATATGCTAAAGAGTTGACGTTGGACAAGGAAGACAACGTAATGGGTTATGTTTTCTTACATCTGAGATAAATTATATTGTCATGGATCATCCAACATGCTGAGCTTGCCTTTCCCTCTCATACTAGCCAAGTTCTTTGCACCAAGTAGAAATACTACTTGTGCTTCCAAATATCCTTAAACACAGTTTTGCCATGAGAGTCCACCATACCTACCTATGGATTGAGTAAGATCCTTCAAGTAAGTTGTCATCAGTCCATGTAATAAAAATTGCCTTCTAAATATGTATGACTTATTAATGTGGAGAAAATAAGCTTTATACAATCTTGTGATATGTAAGAAATAAAAGCGACGGACTGCATAATAAAGGTCCATATCACAAGTGGCAATATAAAGTGACGTTCTTTTGCATTAAGATTTTGTGCATCCAACCATAAAGGCGCATGACAACCTCTGCTTCACTCTGCGAAGGTCCTATCTTTTACTTTTATCTTCCACCTTACATAAGAGTCATGGTGATCTTCACCTTTCCTTTTTACATTTTATCCTTTGGCAAGCACAATGTGTTGGAAAGATCTAGATACATATAGCTAATTGGATGTGAGTCTGCATGAGCTATTATTGTTGACACTACCCTTGAGGTAAAATGTTGGGAGGCAAAACTATAAGCCCCTATCTTTCTCTGTGTCCGATTAAAACTCCATACCCATAAATATTGTGTGAGTGTTAGCAATTGTGAAAGACTAAATGATATTTGTGTATGTGGACTTGCTGGAAAGCTCTTATATTGACTCTTTCCTATGTTATGATAAATTGCAATTGCCTCAATGACTGAGATTAGAGTTTGTTAGTTTTCAATGAAGTTTATGATTCATACTTGAAATTGTTATTGAATTATTACTTTAGCATAAGAGATCATATGACAATATATATATGTTGCTGCTCTAAGAATGATCATGATGCCCTCATGTCCATATTTTATTTTTATCGACACCTCTATCTCCAAACATGTGGACATATTTTTCGATTTCGGCTTTCGCTTGAGGACAAGCGAGGTCTAAGCTTGCGGGAGTTGATACGTCCATTTTGCATCATGCTTTTATATCGATATTTATTGCATTATGGGTTGTTATTACACATTATGTCACAATACTTATGCCTATTCTCACTTATTTTACAAGGTTTACATGAAGAGGGAGAATGTCGGCGGCTGGGATTCTGGGCTGGAAAAGGAGCAAATATTAGAGACCTATTCTACATAGCTCGAAAAGTCCTGAAACTTCATGGAAGTTATTTCCAGAATATATAAAAATATTGGGCAAAAGAAGTACCTGAGGGGGCCCACACCCTGGCCATGAGGGTGGGGGCGCGCCCTACCCCCCTGGGCGCGCCCCCTGCCTCATGGGCCCCCTGGTGGCCCTCCGGTGCCCATCTTCTGCTATATGAGGTCTTTCGTCCGAGAAAATATAATAAGCAAGCTTTCGGGAAGAAACTCCGCTGCCACAAGGCGGAACCAATATAGGGCTCCAGCAGAGCTGTTCTGCCGGGGAAACTTCCCTCCGGGAGGGGGAAATCATCACCATCGTCATCACCAACGATCCTTTCATCGGGAGGGGGTCAATCTCCATCAACATCTTCACCAGCACCATCTCATCTCAAACCCTAGTTCATCTCTTGTATCCAATCTTTGTCTCAAAACCTCAGATTTGTACCTATGGGTTGCTAGTAGTGTTGATTACTCCTTGTAGTTGATGCTAGTTGGTTTATTTGGTGGAAGATCATATGTTCAGATCCATTATGCATATTAATACCCCTCTGATTATGAACATAAATATGCTTTTGAGTAATTAGGTTTGTTCCTGAGGACATGGGAGAAGTCTTGCTATAAGTAGTCATGTGAATTTGGTATTCGTTCGATATTTTGATGAGATGTATGTTGTCTTTCCTCTAGTGGTGTTATGTGAACGTCGACTACATGACACTTCACCATTGTCTGGGCCTAAAAGAAGGCATTGGGAAGTAATAAGTAGATGATGGATTGCTAGAGTGACAGAAGCTTAAACCCTAGTTTATAAGTTGCTTCATAAGGGGCTGATTTGGATCCATATGTGTCATGCTATGGTTAGGTTTACCTTAATACTTCTTTTGTAGTTGAGAATGCTTGCAATAGGGGTTAATCATAAGTGGGATGCTTGTCCAAGTAAGGACAGCACCCAAGCACCGGTCCACCCACATATCAAATTATCAAAGTATCGAACGCGTATCATATGAGCGTGATGAAAACTAGCTTGACGATAATTCCCATGTGTCCTCGGGAGCGCTTTCCTTCATATAAGAGTTTGTCCGGGCTTGTCCTTTGCTACAAAAAGGATTGGGTCATCTTGTTGCACCTTATTTATTTTTATTACTTTTTGCTCGTTACAATTTATCTTATCATAAGACTATCTTTTACCAATAATTTCAGTGCTTGCAGAGAATACCTTGCTGAAAACCGCTTATCATTTCCTTCTGCTCCTCGTTGGGCTCGACACTCTTACTTATCAAAAAGGCTACAATAGATCCCCTATACTTGTGGGTCATCACATCTCTATCGCAGCTGGAGACTCGCCTTCAACTAGAAGAGCCACCAATCGTGATGCCGCAGCGATCATATTATACAAAGGGTTAGAATAATGACCCGACGGTGTCGGCACATGCTGAGGCGGAGTCATATCCAGACGAGGCGGATCCATAGTGCACGGCTGAACCGGCGCTCCAGTCACGGGCGCCTCAACCGCCCGGTTCACCACGGGTGGGTTACTGGTCCCTGCCCCCGGTGTGTTGAAAAGGTTTCTCGCATCGTACTCCAGAGGTAAACGACTCTGGTGTCTCCTTCTCATGACTTCATTTGAAGCGTTTTGATCCAAGGTGAGCCGGAAAGAATCTGCCTGAATCCGTTGTGCCTGGGCATCCAAAGCAGCTCGCTCCGTGGCCATTCTAGCGTTCTCAGCCGCCAGTTGTTCCTTGGCTTGGGCTATCTCATCTCGTAACTTTGCAACCTCCACCTTATGTTGTTCCTGAGTCTTCGGGGTCACTTCTACCTCCATCAAAGTGGCCAAAGCCTCCAATAACTCCGTCAGAACCTGAGCCGGCGGGCGCACAGTGTCGCTAGCACCACCCGTCGAGCTGGAGGTCATAGCCGCGGCGGTCGTTGAGCCGAGCGCTGGCAGTGTACCGGCCATGAAGATCGCAACCCTGTTCGGCGGCTCATAGGGGTCCGGAATACTGTCGCCATCGAAATAGCCCCCAAGCCAGCCGTCTTGCACTTGATACATTGAATTGGTCTCACCTGTGGACGATTCACCATCAGAGTAGATGGACGTCTCACCACCAGGCACAGATCCTTCCTCAAATTCCGCCTCATGGATGAAACCAACAAAGGCGTGCTTCACGGCGGGCTGAACCTGGGCGGGTCGTGCATGCTGAGATGTCTCGATGATGTTGGTGCAGGTGTCCAGCTTAAGGCCCGGTTCGCCAATCTTGCCGATGAAGACGTGGATTCCGCCGAAGGGGACCCGGTACCCATACTCGATTGAGCCGGCCTCAGGGCACCACCCCGCGTCGTTGATGTAGAGCTTTCCGCGACGACTCTTGGTCATCCGGCCCACAGCGTATCCCTTGATCCCTGGGAAGCTACCCTTCAAGAACTCGAAACCACCATGCACTGGCCCCACAGTGGGCGTCAACTGTCATGGACTTGACACGGCACATGTCCTAGCGCAAGGACTTAGTCATGGAGCCATTACAACTAGGTTATCTTGAAGGGGTTAAACGGGACAAAGGACATGGAGAGTTTACCCAGGTTTGGCCCCTCTCAACGAGGTAAAAGCCTACTCCTGCTTTGTGTTGTATTGCTAGGGTTTCGATTACCAGGGAGCGAATACGCTTAACCTAGCTCTCGATTGTCGTTACCTGTCCCTAAACCACCGCCAGGTCGTCCCTTTATATACACAGGTTGACGCCCGGCGGCTCACAGAGTCCCAGCCGGCTCATACACAACGTGTCTGCCTCGGTGACTAACTAATCATACAATACAAGTTATACATGTGTGGCGGTTCATCCTCTTGGGCCTCAACTCACCTCTGGGTCTTGGGCCATCAATGGGCTTGTATGAGCCGCCATCTTCATTGATAAATCTCCAGTGGTATGACCCGGCCCCTCCTGGGTGGTTCATACCCAATAGTTATATTCCCAACAGGGAGAGAAAACTGTGATGAGACACGAATTTCAACATCCAGAAAACTGCTCCCAAAAGTTAAATCCAACTCAGGGGAGGTGCTAGTCTCCAAGCTGTTGGGGAACGCAGTATTTCCAAAATGTTCCCACGATCACACAAGATCTATCTAGGATATGCATAGCAACGAGAGGGGAGAGTGTGTCCACGTACCCTCGTAGACCGAAAGCGGAAGCGTTTAGTAACGCGGTTGATGTAGTCGAACGTCTTCGCGATCCAACCGATCCAAGCACCGAACGTATGGCACCTCCGCGTTCAGCACACGTTCAGCTCAATGACGTCCCTCGATCTCTTGATCCAGTTGAGGACGAGGAAGAGTTCCGTCAGCACGATGGTGTGGCGACGGTGATGATGAAGTTACCGGCGCAGGGCTTTGCCTAAGCACTACGACAATATGACCGAGGTGTGTAACTGTGGAGGGGGGGGCACCGCACACGGCTAAGAGAAGACTTGGTGTCTCTATGGGGTGCCCCCTCCCACGTATATAAAGGGGGGAGGAGAGGAGGCCGGCCCTAGAGGGGGCACACCAAGGGGGGAGTCCTACTTCGACTCCCGGTCCAAGTAGGATTCGCCCCCCCTTCCTTTCCGAAGAAGGGGGAGGGGAAAGACAAGGAGGAGAAGAAGGAAAGGGGGCCTCCCCCTAACCCTAGTCCAATTCGGATTGGGCTTGGGGGGCGCGTGCCTCCACCTGGCCGCCACCTCCTCTCTTCCACTAGGGCCCATTAACCCCCCGGTACTCCAGGAAATGTCCGAACCTTTCCGAAACCATTCCGGTGTCCAAACATAACCTTCAAATATATCAATCTTTATGTCTCGACCATTTCGAGACTCCTCGTCACGTCCATGGTCTCATTTGGGACTCCGAACAAACTTCGGTTCATAAAATCACATAACTCATAATACAAATCATCATCGAACGTTAAGCGTGCGGACCCTATGGGTTCGAGAACTATGTAGACATGACCGAGACACATCTCCCATCAATAACCAATAGCGTAACCTGGATGCTCATATTGGCTCCTACATATTCTATGAAGATCTTTATCGGTCAAACCGCATAATAACATACTGTTGGGGAATGTAGTAATTTCAAAAAAATTCCTACGCACACATAGGATCATGGTGATGCATAGCAACGAGAGGGAAGAGTGTGTCCATGTACCCTCGTAGACCGAAAGCGGAAGCGTTAGCACAAAGCGGTTGATGTAGGCGTACGTCTTCACGATCCGATCAACTTGTGTGTCTAGAGGTGCCCCCCTTCCCCCGTATATAAAGGAGCAAGGGGGGAGGCCGGCCAGCCCTGTAAGGCGCGCCAGGAGAGGAGTCCTCCTCCTAGTAGGAGTAGGACTCCCCTTTCCTACTCCTACTAGGAGGAGGAAAGGAAGGGGAAAGGGGAGAAGGAATGAGAGGGAGGAAAAGGAGGAAAGGGGGGCCGCCCCCCTAGTCCAATTCGGTTTGGGCTAGGGGGGCCGCGAGCACAGCCTCCTCTCTTCCACCACTTGGCCCATTGTGGCCCAATACTTCTTCCTGTATTCCCGTAACTCCCCGGTACTCCAAAAAATACTTGAATCACTCGGAACCTTTTCGATGTCCGAATATAGTCCTCCAATATATCGATCTTTATGTCTCGACCATTTCGAGACTCCTCGTCATGTCCCCGATCTCATCCGGGACTCCGAACTACCTTCGGTACATCAAATCACATAAACTCATAATACCGATCGTCACCGAACTTCAAGCGTGCGGACCCTACGGGTTCGAGAACTATGTAGACATGACCGAGGCACGTTTCCGGTCAATAACCAATAGCAGCACCTGGATGCTCATATTGGCTCCCACATATTCTACGAAGATCTTTATCGATGAAACCGCATAACAACTGAAGGAAATATGCCCTAGAGGCAATAATAAAGTTATTATTTATTTCCTTATATCATGATAAAAGTTTATTATTCATGCTAGAATTGTATTATCCGGAAACATAATACTTGTGTGAATACATAGACAAACTAAACGTCACTAGTGTTCCTCTACTTGACTAGCTCATTAATCGAAGATGGTTATGTTTCCTAACCATAGACATGTGTTGTCATTTGATTAACGGGATCACATCATTAGGAGAATGATGTGATTGACATGACCCATTCCATTAGCTTAGCACCCGATCGTTTAGTATGTTGCTATTGCTTTCTTCATGACTTATACATGTTCCTATGACTATGAGATTATGCAACTCCCATTTGCCGGAGGAACACTTCGTGTGCTACCAAACGTCACAACGTAACTAGGTGATTATAAAGGAGCTCTATAGGTGTCTCCAAAGGTACATGTTGGGTTGGCGTATTTCGAGATTAGGATTGTCACTCCGATTGTCGGAGAGGTATCTCTGGGCCCTCTCGGTAATGCACATCACATAAGCCTTGCAAGCATTTCAACTAATGAGTTAGTTGCGAGATGATGTATTACGAAACGAGTAAAGAGACTTGCCGGTAACGAGATTGAACTAGGTATTGAGATACCGACGATCGAATCTCGGGCAAGTAACATACCGATGACAAAGGGAACAACGTATGTTGTTATGCGGTCTGACCGATAAAGATCTTCGTAGAATATGTAGGAGCCAATATGAGCATCCAGGTTCCGCTATTGGTTATTGACCGGAGACATGTCTCGGTCATGTCTACATTGTTCTCGAACCCGTAGGGTCCACACGCTTAACATTACGATGACTTTTTCATTATGAGTTTATATATTTTGATGTACCGAAGTTTGTTCAGAGTCCCGGATGTGATCACAAACATGACGAGGAGTCTCGAAATGGTCGAGACATAAAGATTGATATATTGGAAGCCTATGTTTGGACATTGGAAGTGTTCCGGGTAAAATCGGCATTTTACCGGAGTACCAGGAGGTTACCGGAACCCCCCGGTAACCTAATGGGCCTTAATGGGCCTAGTAGAGGAAGAGGAGAGGAGGCCTAGGGGCTGCCACGTGCTCCTTCCCCCCGCCCCCCCAAGTCCGAATTGGACAAGGAGGGGGGGGGGCGGCGCCCCCCCTTTCCTTTCTTTCCTCTCCTCCTTCCCCCCAAGTCCTAATCCAACTAGGGAAAGGGGGGTCCTACTCCCGGTAGGAGTAGGACTCCTCCTGCGCGCCTCCTCCTAGGGCCGGCCGCACCCCCCCTTGCTCCTTTATATACGGGGGCAGGGGGCACCTCTAGACACACAAGTTGATCTTCAAGATCGTTCTCTTAGCCGTGTGCGGTGCCCCCCTCCACCATAGTCCTCGATAATATTGTAGTGGTGCTTAGGCGAAGCCCTGCGACAGTAGAACATCAAGATCGTCACCACGCCGTCGTGCTGACGGAACTCTTCCCCGACACTTGGCTGGATCGGAGTCCGGGGATCGTCATCGAGCTTAACGTGTGCTAGAACTCGAAGGTGCCGTAGTTTCGGTGCTTGATCGGTCGGGCCATGAAGACGTACGACTACATCAACCGGGTTGTCATAACACTTCCGCTGTCGGTCTACGAGGGTACGTAGACAACACTCTCCCCTCTCGTTGCTATGCATCACCATGATCTTGTGTGTGCGTAGGATTTTTTTTGAAATTACTACGTTCCCCAACAGTGGTATCAGAGCCTAGGTTTTATGTGTTGATGTTATATGCACGAGTAGAACACAAGTGAGTTGTGGGAGATATAAGTCATACTGCTTACCAGCATGTCATACTTTGGTTCGGCGGTATTGTTGGATGAAGCGGCCCGGACCGACATTATGCATACGCTTACGCGAGACTAGTTCTACCGACGTGCTTTGCACACAGGTGGCTGGCGGGTGTCAATTTCTCCAACTTTAGTTGAACCAAGTGTGGCTACGCCCGGTCCTTGCGAAGGTTAAAACATCACCAACTTGACAAACTATCGTTGTGGTTTTGATGCGTAGGTAAGATTGGTTCTTGCTTAAGCCCGTAGCAGCCACGTAAAACTTGCAACAACAAAGTAGAGGACGTCTAACTTGTTTTTGCAGGGCATGTTGTGATGTGATATGGTCAAGACATGATGCTAAATTTTATTGTATGAGATGATCATGTTTTGTAACCGAGTTATCGGCAACTGGCAGGAGCCATATGGTTGTCGCTTTATTGTATGCAAGGCAATTGCGCTGTAATGCTTTACTTTATCACTAAGCGGTAGCGATAGTCGTGGAAGCATAAGATTGGTGAGACGACAACGATGCTATGATGGTGATCAAGGTGTCGCGCCAGTGACGATGGTGATCATGACGATGCTTCGAAGATGGGGATCACAAGCACAAGATGATGATGGCCATATCATATCACTTATATTGGTTGCATGTGATGTTTATCTTTATGCATCTTATCTTGCTTTGATTGACGGTAGCATTTTAAGATGATCTCTCACTAATTATCAAGAAGTGTTCTCCCTGAGTATGCACCGTTGCGAAAGTTCTTCGTGCTGAGACACCTCGTGATGATCGGGTGTGATAGGCTCCATGTTCAAATACAACGGGTGCAAAACAGTTGCACACGCGGAATACTTAGGTTATACTTGACGAGCCAAGCATATACAGATATGGCCTCGGAACACGGAGACCGAAAGGTCGAGCGTGAATCATATAGTGGATATGATCAACATAGTGATGTTCACCAATGAAACTACTCCATCTCACGTGATGATCGAACATGGTTTAGTTGATTTGGATCACGTGATCACTTAGAGGATTAGAGGGATGTCTATCTAAGTGGGAGTTCTTTAGTAATATGATTAATTGAACTTAAATTTATCATGAACTTAGTACCTGATAGTATCTTGCTTGTTTATGTTTGATTCTAGATAGATGGCCCGTGCTGTTGTACCGTTGAATTTTAATGCGTTCCTTGAGAAAGCAAAGTTGAAAGATGATGGTAGCAATTACACGGACTGGGTCCGTAACTTGAGGATTATCCTCATTGCTGCACAGAAGAATTACGTCCTGGAAGCACCGCTGGGTGTCAGGCCTGTTGCTGGAGCAACACCAGATGTTATGAACGTCTGGCAGAGCAAAGCTGATGACTACTCGATAGTTCAGTGTGCCATGCTTTACGGCTTAGAATCGGGACTTCAACAACGTTTTGAACGTCATGGATCATATGAGATGTTCCAGGAGTTGAAGTTAATATTTCAAGCAAATGCCCGGATTGAGAGATATGAAGTCTCCAATAAGTTCTATAGCTGCAAGATGGAGGAGAACAGTTCTGTCAGTGAGCATATACTCAAAATGTCTGGGTATAATAATCACTTGATTCAATTGGGAGTTAATCTTCCAGATGATTGCGTCTTTGACAGAATTCTCCAATAACTTCCACCTAGCTACAAGAGCTTCGTGATGAACTATAATATGCAAGGGATGAATAAAACAATTCCCGAGCTCTTCGCAATGCTGAAAGCTGCGGAGGTAGAAATAAAAAAGGAGCATCAAGTGTTGATGGTCAACAAGACCACTAGTTTCAAGAAAAAGGGCAAAGGGAAGAAGAAGGGGAACTTCAAAAAGAACAGCAAGCAAGTTGCTGCTCAGGAGAAGAAACCCAAATCTGGACCTAAGCCTGAAATTGAGTGCTTCTACTGCAAGCAGACTGGCCACTGGAAGCGGAACTGCCCCAAGTATTTGGCGGATAAGAAGGATGGCAAGGTGAATAAAGGTATATGTGATATACATGTTATTGATGTGTACCTTACTAATGCTCGTAGTAGCACCTGGGTATTTGATACTGGTTTTGTTGCTAATATTTGCAACTCGAAACAGGGACTACGGATTAAGCGAAGATTGGCTAAGGACGAGGTGACGATGCGCGTGGGAAATGGTTCCAAAGTTGATGTGATCGCGGTCGGCACGCTACCTCTACATCTACCTTCGGGATTAGTATTAGACCTAAATAATTGTTATTTGGTGCCAGCATTGAGCATGAACATTATATCTGGATCTTGTTTGATGCGAGACGGTTATTCATTTAAATCAGAGAATAATGGTTGTTCTATTTATATGAGTAATATCTTTTATGGTCATGCACCCTTGAAGAGTGGTCTATTCTTATTAAATCTCGATAGTAGTGACACACATATTCATAATGTTGAAGCCAAAAGATGCAGAGTTGATAATGATAGTGCAACTTATTTGTGGCACTGCCGTTTGGGTCATATCGGTATAAAGCGCATGAAGAAACTCCATACTGATGGACTTTTGGAACCACTTGATTATGAATCACTTGGTACTTGCGAACCGTGCCTTATGGGCAAGATGACCAAAACACCGTTCTCCGGTACTATGGAGAGAGCAACAGATTTGTTGGAAATCATACATACAGATGTATGTGGTCCGATGAATGTTGAGGCTCGTGGCGGATATCGTTATTTTCTCACCTTCACAGATGACTTAAGCAGATATGGGTATATCTACTTAATGAAACATAAGTCTGAAACGTTTGAAAAGTTCAAAGAATTTCAGAGTGAAGTTGAAAATCATCGTAACAAGAAAATAAAATTCCTATGATCTGATCGTGGAGGAGAATATTTGAGTTATGAGTTTGGTGTACATTTGAAACAATGCGGAATAGTTTCGCAACTCACGCCACCCGGAACACCACAGCGTAATGGTGTGTCCGAATGTCGTAATCGTACTTTACTAGATATGGTGCGATCTATGATGTCTCTTACTGATTTACCGCTATCGTTTTGGGGTTATGCTTTAGAGACGGCCGCATTCACGTTAAATAGCACACCATCAAAATCCGTTGAGACGATGCCTTATGAACTGTGGTTTGGCAAGAAACCAAAGTTGTCGTTTCTGAAAGTTTGGGGCTGCGATGCTTATGTGAAAAAGCTTCAACCTGATAAGCTCGAACCCAAATCGGAGAAATGTGTCTTCATAGGATATCCAAAGGAAACTATTGGATACACCTTCTATCACAGATCCGAAGGCAAGACTTTTGTTGCTAAATTCGAAAACTTTCTAGAGAAGGAGTTTCTCTCGAAAGAAGTGACTGGGAGGAAAGTAGAACTTGATGAGGTAACTGTACCTGCTCCCTTATTGGAAAGTAGTACATCACAGAAACCGGTTTCTGTGACACCTACGCCAATTAGTGAGGAAGCTAATGATGATGATCATGAAACTTCAAAACAAGATACTACTGAACCTCGTAGATCAACCAGAGTAAGATCCGCACCAGAGTGGTACGGTAATCCTGTTCTGGAAGTCATGCTACTAGATCATGATGAACCTACGAACTATGAAGAAGCGATGGTGAGCCTAGATTCCGCAAAATGGCTTGAAGCCATGAAATATGAGATGGGATCCATGTATGAGAACAAAGTGTGGACTTTGGTTGACTTGCCCAAAGATCGGCAAGCAATTGAGAATAAATGGATCTTCAAGAAGAAGACTGACGCTGACGGTAATGTTACTATCTACAAAGCTCGACTTGTCGCAAAAGGTTTTCGACAAGTTCAAGGGATTGACTACGATGAGACCTTCTCACCCGTAGTGATGCTTAAGTCTGTCCGAATCATGTTAGCAATTGCCGCATTTTATGATTATGAAATTTGGCAGATGGATGTAAAAACTGCATTCCTAAATGGATTTCTGGAAGAAGAGTTGTATATGATGCAGTCGGAAGGTTTTGTCAATCCAAAGGGAGCTAACAAAGTGTGCAAGCTCCAGCGATCCATTTATGGACTGGTGCAAGCCTCTCGGAGTTGGAATAAACGCTTTGATAGTGTGATCAAACCATTTGGTTTTGTACAGACTTTTGGAGAAGCCTGTATTTACAAGAAAGTGAGTGGGAGCTCTATAGCATTTCTGATATTATATGTAGATGACATATTACTAATCGGAAATGATATAGAAATTTTGGATAGCATAAAGGGATACTTGAATAAGAGTTTTTCAATGAAAGACCTCGGTGAAGCTGCTTACATATTGGGCATTAAGATCTATAGAGATAGATCAAGACGCTTAATTGGACTTTCACAAAGCACATACCTTGACAAAATTTTGAAGAAGTTCAAAATGGATCAAGCAAACAAAGGATTCTTGCCTGTGTTACAAGGTGTGAAATTGAGTAAGACTCAATGCCCGACCACTTTAGAAGATAGAGAGAAAATGAAAGATGTTCCATAGGCTCTATCATGTATGCAATGCTGTGTACCAGACCTGATGTATGTCTTGCTATAAGTCTAGCAGGGAGGTACCAAAGTAATCTAGGAGTGGATCACTGGACAGCGGTCAAGAACATCCTGAAATACCTGAAAAGGACTAAGGATATGTTTCTCGTATATGGAGGTGACAAAGAGCTCATCGTAAATGGTTACGTTGATGCAAGCTTTGACACTGATCCGGACGATTCTAAATCGCAAACCGGATACGTGTTTACATTAAACGGTGGAGCTGTCAGTTGGTGCAGTTCTAAACAAAGCGTTGTGGCAGGATCTACATGTGAAGCGGAGTAGCTTTAGCATACAAACTACATGATCTTGTGCTACGCTTAAGATTGGGTCTTGTCCATCACATCATTCTCCTAATGATGTGATCCCGTTATCAATGACATCCAATGTCCATGGTCAGGAAACCATGACCATCTATTGATCAACGAGCTAGTCAACTAGAGGGTTACTAGGGACATGTTGTGGTCTATGTATTCACACATGTATTACGGTTTCCGGTTAATACAATTATAGCATGAACAATAGACAATTATCATGAACAAGGAAATACAATAATAACCATTTTATTATTGCCTCTAGGGCATATTTCCAACAGTCTCCCACTTGCACTAGAGTCAATAATCTAGTTCACATCACTATGTGATTGTAATGAATCCAACACCCATGGAGTTTGTTCATATCTTGCTTGTGAGAGAGGTTTATTAGTCAATGGGTCTGAACCTTTTAGATCCATGTGTGCTTTGCAAATCTATATATCATCTTATAGATGCATCTACCACACGCTACTTTGAGCTATTCCAAATAACTGCACTACTATACGAATCCGGTTTACTACTCAGAGTCATCCGGATTAGTGTCAAAGTTTGCATCCACGTAACCCTTTACGACGAACTCTTTTACCACCTCCATAATCGAGAAAATTCCTTAGTCCACTAGTTACTAAGGATAAGTTCGACCACTGTCATGTGATCCATTCCTGGATCACTCTTGTA
Organism: Triticum urartu; assembly: GCF_003073215.2. Classification (NCBI taxonomy): domain Eukaryota; kingdom Viridiplantae; phylum Streptophyta; class Magnoliopsida; order Poales; family Poaceae; genus Triticum; species Triticum urartu. The sequence goes on from NC_053022.1 coordinate 341,282,397, forward strand.
CCCCTTGACTGACTCATGGCAAGGCACACTTCAGGTGCGGTACATAGTATAGCATACTGTAGAGCCTACATCTAAAGCATAGGGGACGACCTTCATCCTTTCTCTCTCTTCTGCCGTGGTCAGGTCTTGAGTCTTACTCAATAGTCACACCTTGTAACACAGCCAAGAACTTTGCTGATCTATTTTGAACTCCTTCAAAATCTTGTCACGACATGTATTCATTTGAAAGTACTATTAAGCATTTTTGATCTATCCTTATAGATCTTGATGCTCAATGTTCAAGTAGCTTAATCCAGGTTTTCCATTGAAAAACACTTTTCAAATAACCTGCATGCTTTCCAGAAATTTCTACATCATTTCTGATGAACAATATGTTAACAACATATACTCATCAAAAATTCTATAGTGCTCCCACTCACTTCTTTGGAAATACAAGTTTCTCATAAACTTTGTATAAACCCAAAATCTTTGATCATCTCATCAAAGCGTATATTCCAATTCCGAGATGTTTACTCCAGTCCTTAGAAGGATTGCTGGAGCTTTGCATACTTGTTAGCATCTTTCAGGATTGACAAAACCTTCTGGTTGTATCACATACAACCTTTCCTCAAGAAAAATGTCGAGGAAACAATGTTTTGACATCCTATCTGCAAGATTTCATAAATAATGCAGTAACTGCTAACATAATTCCAACAGACTCTTAGCATCGCTACGAGTGAGAAAGTCTCATCGTAGTCAACTCCTTGAACTTGTCGGGAAACATCTTAACGACAAGTCGAGCTTTCTTAATGGTGACACTTACCATCATTGTCTGTCTTCCTTTTAAAATCCATCTGCACCCAACAGCCTTACGACCATCAAGTAGTTCTTTCAAAGTCTATACTTTGTTTTATACATGGATCATCTCTCGGATTTTATGGCCTCGAGCCATTCGTCGGAATCCGGGCCCACCATCGCTTCTCCATAGCTCGTAGGTTCATTGTTGTCTAGCAACATGACTTCCAAGACAGGATTACTGTAGCGACCAGATCTCAAACAGTCTGATCTCTGTGCTCCAGTGTCATCCCTGGATCAGTAATGCTGACACCACACAGTACTCGGAGGATTTATAACAGAGTTGCAATCACACACTTATTACATCGAGTGTCTCAAGAGAGAACTTATTACAATAAATATGGCTTAAGGCCATCTAATAACGATAACAGCGGAAGGCTTGGAAGATAAGTGAGTCCATCAACTCCAACGGCATCACTGAGTATAGAACCACGACCTAAAAACTCCTTAATCATCGTCTGAAAAGTCTGCAACATTAACATTGCAGCCCAAAACGGGTCAGCACATGGAATATGCTGGCAAGGTAACACATAGAGAGTAATGGAATGAAACAACTATACTATATGCATATTTGGCTGGTGGAAGGCTCTACGGTTACAGTTTTGCGTAAAGCCAATTTTTCCCTACTACAAAGGAATAAATTTATTTAACTATCATGGTAGTTGTTAAACATTGAGAATGGTTGACAGCATTCTCAATCCCAATTAAGCATCATCATTAAACAAAACCCAACAAAATTAATTTAGAGTAACAAGTTGAGATTCACATGATAATCCAGGTACTAGATACTCAAGATGTCTATAACCAGGGACACGTCTAATCGTGATTAGTTTATTACACTCTGCAGAGGTTTGCGCACTTTTCCCCACAAGACTCGATCGCCTCCGTTTGGTTTCTCGCACTACATGGTGTTTGAGAAGATGGATGACCGAGACATAGTCTTTCAGAAGCGCTAGCACCTTACGATGGATAGACCGTTACACCTACTTTCCCCTACATCTGCTAGTCTACCCTGTAAGAGTTCGCACGACTTATTCAACTATGCCAGAGCCCATAATGGCTTGTGGCTGCACACGGAAGTTTCTAGTATGAATAATCCCATGATCCCTTTGAGCCTGGGTGGCGGTCCAAAAGAAACAGGCAATCTTGGAATACCCAGGTACCTCAATCCACCCAGATGTGTGTTTAAGTTGCCACCTTAGATAAACCATTAATAAACAAACTCACATCTGTCATGAATATCACTCACCCAATCCACGTCTACTAGCATAGCAAAGCATAATGGCAAACGTAGAAGTAACTCCCAAAGGTTTGATAATAAAACAGGTAATAGGTACTATCTCAACTACTTCCCATCCCACAATTTAATTAGATCATAATCATGCAATGTGTGAAGATTGATCTAATGCAATAAAACTGGGTAGTAGAAAAGGTATGATCAAAGTGTTACTTGCCTTGCTGATGATCCGCGAAACCCAGAGATTTGAAGTAACATGCAGCGCACTCCGGGTATTCTATCGGAGACAAACAAACAAGCATACAATAAGTACTCATCTAATGCATAGGTAAAAGTTAAATAAGAGATCTAACCAGAAAGTTCAACTTAAGAACTCCGGTTTGCAAAAAGAATCAAATCAAACGAAGCAACGAAAGTCAAACGGCGAAAGAAAACAACTTCGTTCTACTAATCTGGATCTAAGCCAATTTTTACAGTAGCAAAAACTTGTTTAAGTTGGTTAAACGGATAGAGGGTTTCGAGGCGAAACTCCAGGCGCTTGAATCGCCTGATTCCGATAAACGAGCGAAAAGTTATACTAAAACGAAAATCGGATCAGAAATCGCGATCAGAAAAATCGCGGATTTAATCCGAGAAAAAGAAAAACGACGAACGTTCGCTAGAACGAACGAATGGACGAACGCTCGCTATTTAAATAAATCGGAAAAACCAATCTATTTAAAAAAATGAAACAAAAAAACCCGACGAAAAACCGAACGGTTTTTCAAAAAAAAAACGGCGGCGCGGATTTCGAGGCGAGGCGAACCTCGGGCGGCGGGTCGGCGGCGGCAGTGTCCGGCTCCGACGACGGCGCGGCGTGCAGCGGCGGCGCGAGCGGGCGGCGGCGGCTAGGGCTGGGGCTAGGGTTCGGCCCGGGGTGGGCCGGCTTATAAAGCCTAGTCGGGCCGGAGTCCTAGTCGGACACGGCCCGTAGATCGGTTCGTTTTTTTAAATAATTACGCGCAGAAGAAAAAAAATAAAAAGAAATACTAAACGGACTCCAAAAATCCCGAAATAAATTTCCCGGGCTTCTAAAATCAAGCTGCACAAGGTGAACATTTATTTGGGGCCTAAATGAAATTTTGAAAAACGCACATTTTTCCTAAATTCAAATAAAATAACGAAAAACTCTGAAATAAAATCTTATTTGATTTTATTATTAAATCCTCAATATTTCTTTATTTTGGGAAAGTCATTTTATTCCCTCTCTCATATTTTTGTAATAGAAATAATTGATGATAAAATAATTTAAATCAAATGATCCTATTCTCAATATTTGAGAAAACTCAAATATGAAAATAAAGAATTTCCCAACTCTCTCCGTGGGTCCTTGAGTTGCGTAGAAATTTCTAGGATCAAACCAACGGCAAAATAAAATATGATATGCAATGATGATGTAATGTATAACATTCCAAATTGAAAATTTGGGATGTTACAATTACGTACCACTCTGAAGTAGTACGCATCCTTGTCTACCTATGAGGTTTGGTAGTGACTTGATCCGAAGTTTCATGATCACTATCATAAGCTTCCACTTCAATTGGTGTAGGTGCCACAGGAACAACTTCTTGTGCCCTGCTACACACTAGTTGAAGTGACGGTTCAATAACCTCATCAAGTCTCCACCATCCTCCCACTCAATTCTTTCGAGAGAAACTTTTCCTCGAGAAAGGACCCATTTCTAGAAACAATCACTTTTGCTTCCGGATTTGAAATAGGAGGTATACCCAACTATTTTTGGGTATTCTATGAAGATGCATTTATCCGCTTTGGGTTCGAGCTTATCACCCTGAAACTTTTTCACATAAGCATCGCAGCCCCAAACTTTTAAGAAACGACAGCTTAGGTTTGTCTAAACCATAGTTCATACGGTGTCGTCTCAACGGAATTGTGTGGTGCCCTATTTAAAGTGAATGTGGTTGTCTCTAATGCCTAACCCATAAACGATAGTGGTAATTCGATAAGAGACATCATGGTATGCACCATATCCAATAGGGTGCAGTTATGATGTTCGGACACACCATCACACTATGGTGTTCTAGGCGGTATTAGTTGTGAAACAATTTCCACAATGTCTTAATTGTGTACCAAACTCGTAACTCAGATATTCATCTCTATGATCATATCATAGACATTTTATCCTCTTGTCACGACGATCTTCAACTTCACTCTGAAATTACTTAAACCCTTCAATAATTCAGACTTGTGTTTCATCAAGTAAATATACTCAGCATCTACTCAAATCATCTGTGAAGTAAGAACATAACGATATCCACTGCGTGCCTCAGCACTCATTGGACTGCACACATCAAAATGTATTACTTCCAACAAGTTGCTTTCTTGTTCCATCTTACTGAAAACGAGGTCTTTCAGTCATCTTGCCCATGTGGTATGATTTGTATGTCTCAAGTGATTCAAAAATAAGTGAGTCCAAAGATCCATCTGTATGGAGTTTCTTCATGCATATCTACCAATAGACATGGTTCACATGTCTCAATCTTTTCAAAACGAGTGAGGCCAAAGATCCATCAACATGGAGCTTCTTCATGCGTTTTATACCAACATGACTCAAATGGCAGTGCCACAAGTATGTGGTACTATCATTACTATCTTATATCTTTTGGCATGAACATGTATATCACTACGATCGAGATTCAATAAACCATTCATTTTTTCGGTGCAAGAGCATTGAAGGTATTATTCAAATAAACAGAGTAACCATTATTCTCCTTAAATGAATAACCGTATTGCGATAAACATAATCCAATCATGTCTATGCTCAATGCAAACACCAAATAACAATTATTTAGGTTTAACACCAATCTCGATGGTAGAGGGAGCGTGCGATGTTTGATCACATCAACCTTGGAAACACTTCCAATATATCGTCATCTCACCTTTAGCTAGTCTCCATAGCCTTTTATTTCGAGTTACTAACACTTAGAAACCGAACCGGTATTTATTACCCTGGTGCTACTAGGAGTACTAGTAAAGTACACAATAATATAACGTATATTCAAAATACTTCTGTCGACCTTGCCAGCCTTCTCATCTACCAAGTATGTAGGGTAGTTTTGCTTCAGTGACCGTTCCCCTCATTACAGAAGCACTTAGTCTCGGGTTTGGGTTCAACCTTGGGTTTCTTCACCAGAGCAGCAACTGATTTGCCATTTCATGAAGTATCCCTTCTTTCCCTTGCCCTTCTTGAAACTAGTGGTTTAACCATCAACAATTGATGCTCCTACTTGATTTCTACTTTCGCGGTGTCAAACATCGCGAGTTGCTCAAGGATAATCATGTCTATCCCTGATATGTTATAGTTCATCACGAAGCTGCAATAGCTTGGTGGCAGTGACTATGGAGAACCATCACTATCTCATCTGGAAGATTAACTCCCACTCGATTCAAGCGATTGAAGTACTCAGACAATCTGAGCACATGCTCAACGATTGAGCTTTTCTCCCTTAGTTTGCAGGCTTAAGAAACTTGTCAGAGGTCTCATACCTCTTGACGTGGGCACTAGTCTGAAATCCCAATTTCAGTCTTTGGAACATCTCATATGTTCTGTGACGTTCCAAAAAAACGTCTTTGGTGCCACAATTCTAAACCGTTAGCATTACGCACTGAACTATCACGTAGTCATCAAAACGTGTATGTCAGATGTTTCCCAACATCTACAGACGACGCTCGAGGTTCAGCACACCGAGCGGTGCATTAAGGACATAAGCCTTCTGCGCAGCAATGAGGATAATCCTCAGTTGACGGACCCAGTCCGCATAATTTCTACTATCAACTTTCAACTAAATTTTCTCTAGGAACATATCTTAAACAGTAGAACTAAAGTGTAAGCTACGACATAATTTGCAAAGACCTTTTGACTATGTTCATGATAATTAAGTTCATTTGATTATTTAATGAACTCCCACTTAGATAGACATCCCTCTAGTCATCTAAGTGATACATGATCCGAGTCAACTAGGCCGTGTCCGATCATCACATGAGACGGACTATTTATCATCGGTGAACATCTTCATGTTGATCGTATCCACTATACGACTCATGTTCGACCTTTCGGTCTTCCGTGTTCCGAGGCCATGTCTGTACATGCTAGGCTCGTCAAGTTAACCTAAGTGTATTGCGTGTGTAAATCTGGCTTACACCCGTTGTATGCGAACGTTAGAACCTATCACACCCAATCATCACATGGTGCTTCGGAACAACGGACCTTAGCGACGGTGCACAGTTAGGGGGAACACAATTCTTGATATTTTAATGAGGGATCATCTTATTTATGCTACCGCCGTTCTAAGCAAATAAGATGTAAAAACATGACAAACATCACATGCAAATCATAAAGTGACATGATATGGCCAATATCATCTTGCGCCTTTGATCTCCATCTTCGAGGCGCGGCATGAACACCATCGTCACCGGCATGACACCATGATCTCCATCATCATGATCTCCATCATCGTGTCTTCATGAAGTTGCCTCGCCAACTATTACTTCTACTAATATGGCTAACGTTAGCAATAAAGTAAAGTAATTACATGGCATTTTCATTGACACGCAGGTCATAAATAAATTAAGACAACTCCTATGGCTCCTGCCGGTTGTCATACTCATCGACATGCAAGTCGTGATTCATATTACAAGAACATGATCAATCTCATACATCACATATATCATTCATTACATCCTTTTGGCCATACCACATCACAAAGCAAACCCTGCAAAAACAAGTTAGACGTCCTCTAATTGTTGTTGCATGTTTTACGTGGCTGCTATGGGTTTCTAGCAAGAACGTTTCTTACCTACGCAAAACCACAATGGTGATATGCCAATTGCTATTTACCCTTCATAAGGACCCTTTTCATCGAATCCGATCCGACTAAAGTGGGAGAGACAGACCCCCGCCAGCCACCTTATCCATCAAGTGCATGTCAGTCGGTGGAACCAGTCTCACGTAAGCGTACGTGTAAGGTCGGTCCGGGCCGCTTCATCCCACAATGCCGCCGGATCAAGATAAGACTAGTAACGGTAAGCAAATTGAACAAATCATCGCCCACAACTGCTTTGTGTTCTACTCGTGGATAGAATCTACGCATAGACCTAGCTCATGATGCCACTGTTGGGGATCGTAGCAATAATTCAAAAAATTCCTACGTGTCACCAAGATCAATCTAGGAGATACTAGCAACGAGAGAGAGGGAGTGCATCTTCATACCGTTGAAGATCGCTAAGCGGAAGCATTACAAGAACGCGGTTGGAGGAGTCGTACACGTAGCGATTCAGATCGTGGCCGAATCCGATCTAAGAATGCGGAGGAGGAGAGGTGTTGGGGAGGGGAGGGGCTGCGCCTTGGATGTCGTGTTGCAGCCCTCCCCTTGCCCCTCTATTTATAGGGAGAAGGGGGAAGGGGTCCGGCCCCTCTAGATGAGATCTAGAGGGGGGGGGGGGGAAGGGGGGGGGGGCTTGCCCCCCCAAGCAAGGGAGGCGCCCCCTTTAGGGTTCCCCCCAAACCCTAGGCGCATGGGCCCTAGCGGGATGGCGCCTAGCCCACTAGGGCCTGGTTCCCTTCCACCTACAGCCCATAAGGCCCTCCGGGACAGGTGGACCCACCCAGTGGACCCCCGGAACCCCTCCGGCGGTCCCGGTACAATACCGGTATACCCCCAAATATTTCCGGTGACCGTATGATGACTTCCCATATATAAATCTTCACCTCCGTACTATTCCGGAACTCCTCGTGACGTCCGGGATCTCATCCGGGACTCTGAACAACATTTGATAATCACATACAAGTCTTCCTAATAACCCTAGCGTCATCGAACCTTAAGTGTGTAGACCCTACGGGTTTGGGAACCATGCAGACATGACCGAGACAACTCTCCGGCCAATAACCAACAGCGGGATCTGGATACCCATGTTGGCTCCCACATGTTCCACGATGATCTCATCGGATGAACCATGATGTCGAGGATTCAAGTAATCCCGTATACAATTCCCTTTGTCAATCGGTACGTTACTTGCCCGAGATTTGATCGTCGGTATCCCAATGCCTCGTTCAATCTCGTTACCGGCAAGTCACTTTACTCATTCCGTAATGCATGATCCCGTGACCAACTACTTAGTCACAATGAGCTCATTATGATGATGCATTACCGAGTGGGCCCAGAGATACCTCTCCGTCATACGGAGTGACAAATCCCAGTCTCGATTCGTGCCAACCCAACAGACACTTTCGGAGATACCTGTAGTGCACCTTTATAGTCACCCAGTTACGTTGTGACGTTTGATGCACCCAAAGCATTCCTACGGTATCCGGGAGTTGCACAATCTCATGGTCTAAGGAAATGATACTTGACATTAGAAAAGCTTTAGCAAACGAACTACACGATCTTGTGCTACGCTTAAGATTGGGTCTTGTCCATCACATCATTCTCCTAATGATATGATCCCGTTATCAACGACATCCAATGTCCATGGTCAGGAAACCATGACCATCTATTGATCAACGAGCTAGTCAACTAGAGGCTTACTAGGGACATGTTGTGGTCTATGTATTCACACATGTATTACGGTTTCCGGTTAATACAATTATAGCATGAACAATAGACAATTATCATGAACAAGGAAATACAATATTAACCATTTTATTATTGCCTCTAGGGCATATTTCCAACAGTCTCCCACTTGCACTAGAGTCAATAATCTAGTTCACATCACTATGTGATTGTAATGAATCCAACACCCATGGGGTTTGTTCATATCTTGCTTGTGAGAGAGGTTTATTAGTCAATGGGTGAACTATTGAGTAGTCATCAGATTTGCTCTGCTAGACGTTCTTAGCATCGTCAGTTGCATCAGCAGCAGGCCTGGCACTCAGCGGTGCTTCCAGGACGTAATTCTTCTGTGCAGCAATGAGGATAATCCTCAACTTACGGACCCAGTCCGTGTAATTGCTACCATCATCTTTCAACTTTGCTTTCTCAAGGAATGCATTAAAATTCAACGGAACAACATCACGGGCCATCTATCTACAATCAAACATAGACAAGCAAGATACTATCAGGTACTAAGTTCATGATAAATTTAAGTTCAATTAATCATATTACTTAAGAACTCCCACTTAGAAAGACATCCCTCTAATCCTCTAAGTGATCACGTGATCCAAATCAACTAAACCATAACCGATCATCACGTGAAATGGAGTAGCTTTCAATGGTGAACATCACTATGTTGATCATATCTACTATATGATTCACGCTCGACCTTTCGGTCTCAGTGTTCCGAGGCCATATCTGCATATGCTAGGCTCGTCAAGTTTACCCTGAGTATTCTGCGTGTGGAAAACTGGCTTGCACCCGTTGTAGATGGACGTAGAGCTTATCACACCCGATCATCACGTGGTGTTTGGGCACGACGAACTTTGGCAACGGTGCATACTCAGGGAGAACACTTTTATCTTGAAATTTAGTGAGAGATCATCTTATAATGCTACCGTCAATCAAAGCAAGATAAGATGCTTAAAAGATAAACATCACATGCAATCAATATAAGTGATATGATATGGCCATCATCATCTTGTGCTTGTGATCTCCATCTCCGAAGCACCTCCATGATCACCATCGTTACCGGTGCGACACCTTGATCTCCATCGTAGCATCGTTGTCGTCTCGCCAATCTTATGCTTCTACGACTATCGCTACCGCTTAGTGATAAATTAAAGCATTACAGGGCGATTGCATTGCATACAATAAAGCGACAACCATATGGCTCCTGCCAGTTGCCGATAACTCGGTTACAAAACATGATTATCTCATACAATAAAATATAGCATCACGTCTTGACCATATCACAACATGCCCTGCAAAAACAAGTTAGACGTCCTCTACTTTGTTGTTGCAAGTTTTACGTGGCTGCTACGGGCTTAGCAAGAACCGTTCTTACCTACGCATCAAAACCACAACGATAGTTTGTCAAGTTGGTGCTGTTTTAACCTTCGCCAGCCACCTGTGTATAAAGCACATCGGTAGAACCAGTCTCGCGTAAGCGTACGCGTAATGTCGGTCCGGGCCGCTTCATCCAACAATACCGCCGAACCAAAGTATGACATGCTGGTAAGCAGTATGACTTATATCGCCCACAACTCACTTGTGTTCTACTCGTGCATATAACATCAACGCATAAAACCTGGCTCTGATACCACTGTTGGGGAACGTAGTAATTTCAAAATTTTCCTACGCACACGCAAGATCATGGTGATGCGTAGCAACGAGAGGGGAGAGTCACTACAAAAAAATACACTTCCGTGATGATACGTGTTTGTCACAGTAGGTCGCTCTTTTTGTCATGCATGTACATCCATGACAAATTTATGACAGAATCAAGATAGTCATACCTGTGATGTCGTAGAAGTGTTCCATGACATTACCAAAATTATCATCACGGAAGTGTCAACTTCCATGACGATAAATCGCGCGTCACAGAAGTGCTTTCATCAAGGGTGACCGACACGTGGCATCCACCGTAACGGAACGCCGTTAAGCTATCGGGTCGGATTTTGGATCCGATAACCCGTTAACAGCCCCGACCAATGGGGATTTTCCACGTGTAAAATCATCATTGGCTGGAGGAAACACGTGTCGGCTCACCGTTGGAACAGATGTCAACCACTCATTGGACGGAAGGCGCCTATGATACGTCGACACGTGGCACGGCCCAACAGAGGCCCATTCCTGTGAAAAGGCCGGCCCGTTTGACTTGGTCAAAAGCTGGCGGGCCGGCCCATGGAAAGCGTGTTAACAGCCTGTTCGAATATAGCCCATTTACATCCCGCTAACCCAAGGCCCGTTACACCCTATCCGAATTAGGCCCAGTAGCGTCATCTGGGCCATCCAATATGATTCCAGCCCATTTTCACTTCTGGCCCATGTATGGCCCATGACGTCTTTCGACCCATATGAGGCCCTATGTAACTCTTGGCCTACTAATGGCCCGTGGTGAAACTGGGCTGTAATGAACAGTGTATCACTTTACACCCATTAACGGCCCGTGGTGAAACTGGCCCGTAATGAACAATGTATCACTTTATACCCATTAACGGCCCGTTATTCCGTTGGGCCGTTTCCAGCCCATGTTATCTTTCGGCCTTCTCAGAGCCCATTTATTCTTGGGCTCATTTCCAGCATTCGTTTACTTATGGCCCGTTACTCTCATTTTCTGCTTGTGGGCCAAATTCAGCCCGTAGTTACAGTCGGCCCGTTTGTGGTCCGTTAATACGTTGGGCCGATTTCATAGTGTCATCAAATACGGCCTATTAACGATGGCCCGTTATGGTCGGCCCATGAACGAACGATTCCAACTCTAGCCCGTTTACGGCCATAATGCGGTCTGTTTGGCCCATGTTTGCCCAATCGATTATATGGCCTGTATAAGGCCCATTGATAATACGGCCCGCAGAAGGCCCATTGTTTCTACGGCCCGTAGAAGGCCCATTGTTTCTACGACCCGTAGATGGCCCACTGTTTCTACGGCCAATAGGAGGCCCAGTGTCACTACAGTAAATATTAGCCCATGGTTATTGTGGCCTAGTTTTAAAAAATAGGTTATTGCAGCCACTAGCTAACCGCGGAAAAAGAACTGCAATGACTACAAGCAAACAAATAAACAAGACAACAAGGAAATAAACAAGCAAGCAACTAACGCTAGGCTATCACAGCTATTACACATATTACATCCACTGGGCATCAAAGTTCACCACCAGTGCAAATACAGGGAACAAAGCAGCATATCATATACACTGGTTGTTAAAGTTGGCGACCAGTGCAAATAAACGCCGCAGTAAAACAAATCCAGAACTGAAACCACTTCAGAAGATCTCAAGAAACAATATCCTGGGTACCCATAATGCTGGCAAGATGCTTAGCAAGCTTATTAACTTTCTCTTGTTTGGCGCTTAAATCCTCCAGCGCTTGTTGTTGCACCAGAAAATATGCATCTAAATTCTGCAGGGACTTCCTCAGTCCTTCAGCTTCCTGTCGCAGCACACCTGATCGATGTCTTTCAACCTGAAGTCGAGACTCAAGAAGACGAACTGATTCAGGCAGCGAGTTCAAAGAGCTTGTGCCAGCAGTAGTGGCCAGTAACTCGAACACTACATCAAGACAGGACTTTTGGGTTCCCTCACTGTCGTCAAGATAGTTTTTATCAGCTTTCTTGGAGACCAATAGGGATGTCTCACTATCTTGAACCTTATCTGCATTACTTCCTTTACCATTGGATAACGCGGTACTGTTCTCCAATATTTTGTCCGCATTCTAAAAGAGAAACAAGCAGACACATCACATGTTTACCATATTGTATATGAAACTCATTTTGGTAAATGAGTTCAGTAGTAAAGTGGACATGATAACAGCATGAAACAAACATATATCTATGTACCATGGTCACTTTATGGTCTATACCATTCTAGTTTTTGTTGCCAAATCAAGATAGAGACACAGTTCAAATAATATTTGTTCAAGGCAAAGCAGAATAGACAGAATATAAGTATGGGTAACTATAGAGCAATAACAACACTTGTAATGTGCATGACATGAGAACATAACTGTTTATTCAATTGAAACTGAAATCAACATAGAGCAGGTTACAACAGCAAACCAGTTAAAGAAACAGGTTTAAAACATACCTATTGCGCCATTGGAGTTTCAATTCCATCCTTCAAATTTGAAAATAGTTGGTATGAGTAAATACAGTCATGCAAGAGCAAAGGAGTATGAACCATAGCTACAGAACCTGACCTAAGAACAAATCTTCTTCTCCTTTAAGCGTTGAGTTGGGATTCAGAGTGGTGGTCCTCGTGCTTTGGGCACTGCAGTTCCCTTACTAACTGCTCGTGTTTGGGTGCTCTGTGGTGGAGACGGTGCTGTGTCAACTGGAACTAGGTTACTATCTGCCGGGGTTGGGGTTAGAAGGGGTGTAGCTGGTTCTCTGTCCAACTGGGTAGGGGTACAATCTGCGAGAGTCTGGGTTATGTGTGGTGGATCTGGTCCTTGGGCAAGTACAACCGTGGTTCTATCTGCATCAACTGGTAGCACTATCTTTTCTGAAGACCGTGTTGTTACTCCCTTAGATACTGCCATCACGCTCTCCAATTCAAATGGCTGATAAACAAGAAAAGTAATTGAAAGTATAGACATTGTATGATAGACAGGTGCAATGGATAGTGGGGAATAAAAGAGGGCTTGAAATAATTCATATTTATGTTGTCTAACCAAACAGGATAGCATGACACAATTTCACATATATGATGGCTAACTAAACAGGATAGCATGACACAATTTCACATTATGATGGCTAACTAAAAAAGATGGAAAGACATAGTTCAAAATATGAGACTATGTAAACAGGATGACATGACATAACTATATAATGTGTTTATTAAATAGGTTGGCATGCCATAATTCACATACATTCACGGATAGAATGCCATAATTCAAAATATGATGACTGTAAACACTAAACAAGATGAGATGATATAACTATATGATGTCTTTATTAAATGGGTTGCCATGCCATAATTCAGATAGATGATGTGTATGTACTATGTAAACATGATGACATGATAGAATTCAAATATATGATTTATATAGTAAACAAGTAAGCAGATGGCAATCCATATATGATGTAAAAACTAAGCAATGCAAGACAACATGCATGACATGGGTAATATAACCCTGCCAAGTTTGAGCATAGACCTCAGGGGGAAAATAGGACTGGTCATCAGTCTCTGAATCCTCCTCTGAGGAGCTCTCTGTAACCAACAAGATGTCTGCTTGAGCAGGTAGCATTGTCTGCTCTGAATACCTTGTTTTCATTCCAGATACTTCCATCACCGCTTCAAATGGCGGATGCACAGGAAGAGTAGTTGAATATACAAACGTTGTCGCCAAATGGAACACGTAATACAAAAAAATGATAGCATGATATAATTCACATACATGATGATTGGCTAAACAGCATGGCATTGCATAATTCACATATATAATGCCTTTGCAACAGGATAGCATTGTATAATTCACATATATAATGTCTTGCAACAAGATGGCAATGCATAATTCACATATATGGTAATTAGACACTGAACAGGTGGCATTCACGCATAGCATGTCTAAACTAATCAAATGACATAGCAATGCGAGACACCATATGCACGATATGAGCAACATAACCCTGCCAAGTTAGAGCATACACCTCGGGGGGGGGGGGATAGGACTGGTCATCTGTCTCTGAATCCTCCTCTGAGGAGCTATCCATAACCAGCGAGATATGCGCTTCGTCAGATAGCATAGTCTGCTCTGAAGACCTTGTTTTCACTCCAGAATTTGCCATCACCGTGTCAAATGGCTGATGCACACGAAGAGCAGTTGAATGTAATGACATTGTTGACAAATGTAATATGTAACAAAAAAAGGATGGCCTGATATACTTTACATATAAGATGACTGGCTAAGCAGGATGGCATTGAAAAATTCACATATATGATGCCTGGCTAAACAAGATGGCGTTGCATAATTCACATAAACGATGAATAAACTAAACAGATGGCATTCGCACAAAGGATGTCTAAACTAAGCAGATGACATATTTGATGTATAAAGTAAGCAATGCAAGACACCATATGCATGATATAACCAACATCAGCATGCCAAGTTAGAGCGAAGACCTCAGGGGTAAATAGGAGTTGTCTTCTCCTTCTGAATCCCCCTCAGAACAGATATCTTCCTCTCGATTACAATCCGAAATGCATGGAGGGGGGCTGCCTTTGCGCCTACCATGGAGCGACGTCTGCATGAAATTTTATTGCCACACAAGGCTCGTCTCTTTTGCTCTACATGTTTAGTTCCATTGTTTACAATAACTGTCATGCATAGGAATAAAACATAGTGAGATTATGTAAGGAGTGCATGCAGAAATCCAGAGTGATGGTAGCAACCTGTGGATAGACCCAAAACCAATAATAGCAGGCAGATAATGGCTTCAGTTAAAAAATACAGATAATGGCTTCTTTACTGTTTGTTTCCCACCCAACATGAAACTCATAGTAGACACCGGAGATTAACCAGATAGTAGATAGATACTATTGATAGCGGCCCCGATATGTATCCCACAACCATTTAAAAACTCAAGTTTGACCATTAGTTTGGAGCTGACTCGGAGTCTAATCGGTGAACAGGACGATAAAGTAGCATGTAATATTAAACGATGCATAACGTAAGCAGACACGAAAGAGTGCGACCTCTCTTGCGGACCCATGTAGTCCTCGAGGTCATCTGCTCGGTTGATGATGGTAGTGCAGTTTTCATGGATGCCAGCGGCGGGGAAGAAGATCTGAGGTGGCGAAAGACAGTCTGGAGGCCGGATCCCTGCTGCGCTGGACCCTTCTGTCGTTGGAGCAGCTGAGCTGGGGTGGACGACGGCGCAGCAGGAGCGGGACAAACCACACAAGGTTTTCTTTGACAACTATCTGTAAGAGAAGTAATTCTGTAAGGGCTCGTTTGAATTGGAGGATTACAACAATGCAGGGATAGGAAATAGATAGGAATAGGATAGGAATGCACGTGCAAAACAGAGAATTTAAAAACACAGGATTTCTGCCAATCTGGGTGTTTGATTCACAACAATTGGAAGATCACACGATGCAAAGAAGCATGGTGAGATTAAGTCAAACCACAAGAAAATGTATGGTTATAATGCTATTATGCTACTATCTCTTAGTCTTGTGCTTCATGAATAGGAATTTGAAAAGGAGGACAAGTGAAAATTAAAATTCCTACGTTTTTTCTTTCAAGGAGACACTAAAGGAACAAATCCGTGTGCTGAGTGGACAATATATATAACATGTAGAGTAAAAAAGAGATGCAACAAGTGTACAACCTCTTTGGCAAAGCCATGTCGATCTCAGCGTGATTGGGTTGGCCGGTGAGGATGCTCCGGCTGACTTGGCTGTCGGAGGAGGGTAAGAAGATCTTAGGCGTCTAGAGATGGAGCCCGAGGTACTGCTCCACTGTGATGGAGGGTTTCGTCGTTGGAGCAGCTCCGGTGAGTTGTACGATGCCAAGGCTGAAGCAGGACAAGAGAGACAACGAACAACGTTAACCTGAGTGGAATTCTAATAGCATCTCCAATACATGACGTAAAATACATAACCACAAAGTGCTAGATGTAAAATACATCAGCCGCTCATCTCTGAACTTAACTGTCGAAACTGAATTTAAATGTCGAAACTGAACTTAACTGTCGAAACTGAATTTTGCTGTCGAAACTGAATTTTGCTGTCGAACTGGACGCACTAGCAAGGTGAGGCTACACGTCGGTCAACTGACTTTTTCATCTCTGGTCAGTCGATTTTGCAGCCGTTGGATACGAAATCAAGGGCCTGCGGTTCATCTTCAACCTCCACCCCCCTGAGCCGGCCAAACAGCAGCCCCCTGCTGCCCACGGTGCGCCGCCCTGCCCGCCCCGAAAACACTCCCCACCGCCGGTCCGCCGCCGCCCCGGCCATCCCTCTAGGCCCCCCCCGTGCCGAGCTTTTTCTCCGGCGATCCCCACGCCACCGCCCCGCCAACGCCCCGCCACCGCCGGCGACCACCGCCCCCATCCTGAACCCTAAGATAGATAGTGGGGTACCTCTCCGGTGAGCCCCCCTCCCCGCTGCGGCTGGTTCTTCCTTCACCCCGGCGGCATCGGAGTGAAGTGTAGCTAAATTGGAGCAGCATCGCAAGCAAGAGCAAGAGCGAGAACAGCAACGCGAGCAAGAGCAATAGCAAGAGCAGACCAGGCAGGGGACCAAGAGCAAGAGCAGAGCAGCAGCGCGAGCGAGAGCTAAAGCAGCAGCAGGTCCTACTGATGTGGACATCGCCGCCGAGGGAGCGACGCCGTGGGGGAAGTGGCCGGCGACGCCGCCGTGGATGGAGCCGCGCCGTGTCGGCTCGGGACCGAGCGTTGGCAGCACCGTGAGATCGAATCAAGAAGAAAATGCGGCGATTAGTGTACAACCTCTTTGGTGGCGCCGATTAGGCCGCAGCTTCATTCAAGGAAATGGTGATGATGATGCTCTTCCGGTGGTGCAGGTGAAGATGGCGGTGTGGGAATGGAGGTGGCGCGAAAGACGAGGGGAACGTCGGGGCAGCTCCTTGGAGGTGGAGGACGGTGTGGCTGAACCGGCGGGACGATGAGATCGATGACGGATCCTCATCCGGTACGGTGGATGAGGGACGTCGAGGTGTTGCTGTGGACGACGTCGTCGGGGAAGAGGCTCCGGCTGGGTGGTGGACGGAGCAGGGTGTGGGGTTTCATCGCGGGTTTTCGCGGCCTCGGTGTACGAATGGGTGGGTGGATGGGATGGCAGTGGGGAACCATGGCTTAGAGACGCGCTTGTCCGAAATGTGGGGTAAGTTACGAAAGTACCCCCACCGATTTGAGGCGGTTCTTTCGGTTCAGGGGTACCATGGGCATTTCGCGTGTCGGGATTTCACAGGAGGTGGGAGTTTTCGCGCGCGTTGTAATTTCGGAATAGCAAGGTGCGAGTTGAGATGGAGGGAGTTGTCGGAGCACAATGAGATAAAAATATATCTTAAATATTTTGGGCTAACAAGGCGCGGGTTGAAATTTCCGGACAAGCCTAACGTGTACTGTACCAAATCAATGCGCCCTACAAATGTCATTCAAAACTTTGAATTCATGTTATGTTCAATTAAAATATTTCGCTACATGTATAATGCATGCAACCTACTACTCAAATGAACGTTTTAGTGCATTCCAAACGTATATACTACCGCTTCAATATGAACTAAATTTGAATTCGTTTCTCTATTTGAATAAGATCTACAGTAATGATTGTTGTGAAGTCAAAGCATTGGAATTCGTTTCTCTGTTTTAATAACATCTACAATCATCATTATTGTCAAGTTAAACCATCGTTTGTGTATTATCTTCACAGCACACCACATGATAAGTCTCGAGTTACATATGAACTATGTGTACTATATGAACTCGAACTAGATTTTTTGAATCCACTTTATTTTGATTTCAAATCACATTACATTTCTAGCTCTAGCTAGATCTTCATAATCTAAACCATGTCTCATATGTATAATGTGTTTATCACATTATGTATGGTGCCCCGCCCCATACGCAAGTATTTAGATGTGAGTTGCAAACACCACACATTACCACAAATTCAAATAAAATGTGAGAATGTTCGATATATAGTATTGTTTAGATTGTTCGATATTTAGTTGTAAGCTGCAAATGCCACACATTATCACAAATTCAAATAAAATGTGAGATTGTTTGATGTATATTATGGTTTAGATTGTTCGGCATTTAGCTGTGAGTTGCAAACACCATGCATTATCACAATATGGTATAACATGTGCACAACACGTGTATCACCGCTATATTCATGCATGCAATGTTTAAAACACTATGATCTCCTATTCAAATATATGAATCCGCTTTCATATCAAATTATGATCTTTGTTAGTCTCTTACACCCACACAACCCTCTAACCTTTGTAGCTACCACTAACTTTCTCTCGTGCATGCACACGCCCTCCTCGCCCTCCCCCTCCCTCGGCATTCTATCCACCAGGCACATTCATTTTTTTCTTTAGGTCGTTCTCCTAGTGTCTCCATAACTCCTTTCTGAAACACACCAATCGATAAACCTCTCTAGCGATGCCTGCCTACAACATACAAACACACCTTCAATCTCCTCCTTTATGTGTCCTTGCCTCGTGTCTCTCATACGGTCAGACACACGTGTAAACTCTCGCCCCCCTTTTCATCGCTCTCTCACAACCGCACACTCCTCCCCCTATCTAGCTAGTAGTTGGGCCTCTCACACCACCTCCTAGCTCCATTCTCTCTGTCTATCCGTCTCGCTGGGCCTTATTAGCCTCTAACAAATGGACGTACACCGACTGATCTCTCGCTATACATATAGCTAGATAGGTCCTTATAACTCGTTTTTACCCACACATCAATCGATCTACCTCATTAGTTGTGTCTCTCCCTTCCTCCGACAAACAACAATTGATCTACCGATCTAGTTAGGTTTGCTTACCAAACACATGGTTCCCTTTCATCATCCATGGATGCGTTCCGACAGATCTATCACGCACAGGCACACACAGAAACACATCCCCACTCTTATTGATAACATTGTAGTTCCACGCTCAGTTTGTCTAGTAGGCCTCTCCCACCATCTTCGAGAAGCAACTCCATCACCCATCCAACACTCTACCCCTCTCCCTCCCTCTCCCTCCCTCTCTCTCTCCTCTATCTCTCTCCCATCATATTTCCCGTCCTTCAGTTATGTATGGATGTCGACCGATCTCCCTCAAGACATAGCTGGGTCTCTCCTTCTCAACACATATACGAGTCGTTCTACCTCTATAGTTAGGCCTCTGCCTACCCCCCCCCCCCCCCCCCCCCCCCCCCCCACACACACCGATACATCGAGCGCTCTAGTCATGTCTCCCTGCCACACACAAACTTGACGTGTGCCCTCTAACGTTCCGGTAGGCCAGTCGCCCTATATCTTTGACTTGTACACACACAATTTCGATGGCTCTCTTCATCGATCTCGCACCCACCCACTTGATCCTCTCTTCGACTCTATCGATAGCTATGACCCCTCCCTCTCTTCTCGTGGATTGCCCGACCCTCTATGTATGATATGGATAGGCCTCCATTTCACTCTCATTGCATGCAAAATTTTGTTTGAGATGTCATCGACACATATTCCCACAAATAATTCATGAAATCAACCCCCACCCCACCCCCACCCCAAAACAAAAAACACTCACGAACGCGGTTTGTATCTCTCACACACACCCAAGTAGGTGGGGAACGTGCATGAAGAGAAGAGGTGCATGCACGGCGCACGTACTCCCGTCTCTTTCCCAACCACACCCGCGCGGGTACACGGTGGAGCTCATTTCTGTACGAAAAAGGCAGCCCACGTGGTAATTTGGCACGTGTACTGGTTGTCCACTTGGTGGAGGGAGGATCGTCTACCACGGGTGAACAAACAAATTGCGACTTGACGTGTTTTGTTAAAAAAAGAGGCAAACCATGTGGGGCCTACCTTAGAGGCAAGGCTCTATACACTGGAGTACTTTTGATGTGTCCCGTCAACTCACGCCTTACGCCCGCTCCCTCTCCCATGCGTGCGGTGGCTCGCAGGACAAGGAGAAAAATTTACTACTCCCTCCATTTACTACTCGTCCCTACTACCTTGGTTATAGAGATTATATCATATTGTTTGGAATATATATGTCCTTTAGTAGATTTCAATATGAACTACTAGTACATACTCCAAACACTGATGTATATAGACGTATTTTAGAGTGTAGATTCACTCATTTTGCTCTGTATGTAGCACTCTCCCTCGCCCCCCGACCCTCGCCCACGTGGTGGACGTGCAACAATTCATTCGGTCTCATATAGCCAGAACAATATATACTGCACTACCATTATTGCTCGACTTCCCGAAGAGGCGAAGAGCCAATCGCAAGGTCAATATTTTGGAGATGCCAAGCGCAAGGTTATAGGAGAACGAGTAGTAGGTGCCGCGTCATTTATAAATAAAGTTTTTTTCTTCAGTGGCACGTATGCAATATGATAGGTTCATATGGAGAGAAAAGGAGTACATAGTTAGGACGGGCCAGCCTACACGGTTGCTTGCTGGGGTTGCTCTCTTCACACTCTCTCGCACAAAATGACTGTGGCCACATCTCTAACATCCCGGTGGATCACGTCCGCTTGGGGAAGGGGTGGATGCTTAGTGTAGATGCGATGGCCGTCGCCGACGGCGAAAACCCACTGTCGGCACGTCCCGATCAGGGGTCCCCGCCGTTCTCTCTCACAAAGCCGATGTGGTTGCCTTCGTCCCTTGCTCACTGCCGCGACGTGGGCAGTTGCCGCCTCCCGCCACCCTCCTCAAGGTTGAGCTACGTCCCTCAGGTACAACTCCCTTTACAGCCGGCTTGCACCACTGCTCCAGCTGCCCACATCACTCCCTGTGGATATTTCTCTACTTCTTTTCCCCGCACATACATCTACTGGCTTCTACGTACTGTATTTGTGATGAGTTTATGTCTCATCAACTAGTCCCAGTAATCTTATTCTAATCACGCTTGTTCAATTTCTTTGCCACAGGGATGCTCATCTCGATTTTGGTGAAACTGCACAAAATGATCCGATGGTCAAAAGGTTGCAAACTTCATTTATTAGGAAGCTCAAATGTTGCCAGCAAATTGAAGCCTGGTCAGGGTTCACGGTTCAAGGGCTAGGGACTGCATGGATCATTTTTTTCTTTAGCTGCCTCTGTTCCAAAATAAGTGTCAACTTTAGTAGTAGTACAACTTTGTACTAAAGTTTGCACAAAGTTGAGAAACTTATTTTGGAACGGAGGGAGTACATATTTGCTATGATCTGTCAATCATTGAGATGCAATAGCACGCATGTTAGTCTCCTTTGTATTTGAGGAAATGTTGCAACGGGCAACCTTGGATGCAAGATACATGTAACAGAAGCTGGAAGCTTCATAGCATTGTACAAATTTATCTCGCTGATAAATTACAATATGTACTATACTAGTACTTCCTCCGTTCCTAAATATAAGTCTTTGTAGAGATTTCACCATGAACCACATGCGGATGTATATAGATGCATCTTAAGTGTAGATTCATTCATTTTGTTCCGTATGTAGTGGAATCTCTACACAGACTTATATGTACCAGTAATAGCTAGCCCCCACTACTAGGAATTCTCTATCCTCTCCTTGAGCCACGTCATCAAAATTGATGTAGCCGTTAGATGAAGTAAATCAGTCCATAATAGCCGCCTGATCTTGACGTTGAGAGGCTCCGCACTAAGCCACATGCAAGCATGCAGAAATACCGTGCCACATGCATGTGAGTGGGTTTTAAATCACATCAACATGTCTGCATGCAAGCATGCACTGGTAGCATGCATGTAAGTGAGCTTTTAAGTCCCATTAACATGTCAAAAAGAAAAATATAATCCCATTATGCAGTAGGAGTTTAGGAGTTGGCTGATCTTTTTTCCTTACGTGGGATGATCTAAATGATGATGGGAGTTTATTTAGTTTGGCTACCACATTTGTCATGCGGTTATAGAGTTTTTTTGTTCTTTGAATTTGATAATTTTGCGCAGAGAGATATACCGCTGTTCTGCACCAACGCGTGGGGACTCATCTAGTAATATTTAGGAACGGAGGGAGTACTATGTAAAGAGTTAGGTGTCGCACGGTGATAGTAGTGTGAGGTGGGCCATGTAATCACTGAGCCTGCGTGTTTTCACTACTCTTGCATGCCTCCGCTGTAAGAATGGAGAAAATTGTAATCTAGTAGTAGTAGTATACCTCCTTTCGCCGAAAGCGTGGGACATCCAGCAGTCCTACCACCTCAGTAATAAAGACCAATGAGCCGTCAAATCACATAGACCCAGCAGTAAGTTGGACGGATGAAGCAACCATCACTCTTGCGCCAGTGAGAGGTCGCGTCCGCTTTGCCCGGGCATGAATGCGACACTGATTCTTTGGAGCGGCGCTGACCATTTCGGGCAGGAAGCGCGCGCGGGCGATGGAGGGGCTTTGGGTGGGTCAGGCTGGTCAGGAGCGGGCGTGGCAGCTGTCTGCATGTCCCTACCAGACAAGCCCGGAAACGAGAGGATGCACCGACTCTCGCGGCTAAAATCGTACACTACAGAACATCTCTCTGTAGGAGTAGGTCGATCTGTCGCTCTCTCTAACACACACATGGTGCTAAACACACACACACACACATGCACACGCACGCACCTTGGTCCCGTTGCACCTTCTAACGTGACTTATTACACCTAGACGGAGGGAGTAGTAAGTATATGAGATACGGTGGCACACTGACTTAAGTCGAATACAAGTGGCCAAAATTTGTGTGCATGTTATAATAAGGATTCACTTAAAATAGTACGTGAGCGAATAGAGGGATCAATTGGACAGTGTTCCCGAGCAGTAGCGAGATGTGTGGGGTAAGATACACCACTGGCGCTTTTAATTTTTCTTATTAATTTGTTTGTTTCACCCTCTGACTGGTGGGACCCAACGTACTACGTGGAGAGAGGTAAGGTGACTAAGGCTGCATTATTTCTGCACCACTGTGGATAGTCTTACCACCAAAGCCACATGACATGATTATGATTGAAATCCCAATGACTCCCACACACACAAAAAACACACGGCATGCTTGTCACACGAATGCAGGAATGTATAAAAGGTTCTTTCCCTCTTGTTGAACATAACGGGAGGGTTGTGTAGCTGGTTAGCTTGTTCGCTCACTCTCTCGCCCTCTACCACTGGAGCCTCAGCGCTTGTAGTTGCTCTCTTCACACTCTCTCGCCCTCTCCAGATCTAAACAAGACTCGTTGGCCTCTCTCACCCCTCACTGCTGCTCAAAGAGCCGGCAGGATCCGCCCGCCGGGAAGGGAAGGAGGTTTAACGCTCTCGCCGTCGGTGAGGGACTACCGGCGCAGCTGTTCACTTTCCACCCAGCGGCGGCGCGGGAGGGCCTCCGACCCCTTCTTCTTCGTCGCCGTCCCGTTGCCCACCGAACCACGCCCCAAGAACCTTAAGGTATAATTTACTTACTCCACATGCATTGCTCTAGCTGGATGTATACCATGAATCTAGGACGTGGTTCAAAGAGGAAAGGAGTGGGGGAAAGTAGTGGGAAAAGTTGTATATAGCATGAACCTAGGACGTGGTTCAAAGAGGAAATGAAGGGGGAAAGTTGTATAGCATTAATCTAGGATGTGGTTCAAAGAGGAAAGGAATGGGGGAAAGTAGTGGGGAAAGTTGTATCGCATAAATCTAGGACGTGGTTCAAAGAGGAAAGGAAGGGGCGAAAGTACTAGTTCAAAAAGGAAAGGAAGGGACAAGGCTGTAGAGTTTGAGCAGGACTAGATTTGCTGCGCCCACATAGGGAAAGGCGTCTAAAGATAACAAAACTGGGACCAACACAAATATGCTCCTTGGTTGCTTGTTCTTTGTTGCAACAGACTGTCCATGACCACAGTACATCGGTAGATGCACATGGTGTTGGTGCGTCCACTGTCCCCTGCAACTCATTAGCTGTTGTTAATCTAAGGCCCTGTTTGGTTAAAAACTCCCTAGTCCCTACCTGCTGGGTTCCAGGGACTAAACATGGACTAGAGGTTATTAAATGACATGCTAAAATACCATGTTACCCCTAGTAATGAACTAATAGAGACAAGGTGCGATGCGTGGCAGGGGCAACTATTGGAAAAAGTCCCAAAAAGACTCCCTCGGGGTCTTCTTTCTTTAGTCCCAAATGCCCACTTTTAGTCCCTAAAAGTCCCTCCTCTTTGGTTTAGATGGGACTGACACGGAGTTTTTTAGTCCCTACACCAAAATGTCCCTGTAAACAAACACCCTCTAATAATGCCGCTGGAAAATTGATGCAATGCCACAGTTAAAAGCAAGTTACATGTTTAACGAATTTTATTGTTAATATAATCTCTATGTTAATATTAATCAATGCCACCATTTGAGAAATGCTACTGTCTTGCTTTCTTTCCCATTTAGATAAGGTAGATGCTTCTTTTTGTTGGCTTCTGTGTCATCCACCGTTATTGACCACTAATTGTTTCCTTTGCACCTCTGTGTAAACAGGGTTATCTGCTTCACCTCGTTGCCATTGTGACCTTTAGTTGCAGTACACAAAACACTTTTGTTTAAGAGTGTTTTGTGCAGTTCAACCAAAATGTCACACCGACAATGTTGCTTGATTGCTTGATCTTAGTGGAATTGCACAAGAGGAGATCTTTGTTCCTATCCGTTAAGGCGAATTTGGTTCAGATCTTCTTGTGAGTTGTTTGAATTCCGCATCATGAGAGGTCAGTACTAGCCTTCTTTCACATGATTCTGCAGTGTGCATTCATATGTTGTGCTACTTGTATGATAATGTTACTTGATTTTAGTGAACTGCACAAATGGAGACAAGACTTCCAATCTGTATGTGCACCGTAATATCCCATTGAGGTAAGATAAGGATATTTCACAACTGCTGGCCTGTATTTTGCCACTTTCATCAGAAAATTAAGTTTAGTACTATACTTGTGCTCCCTAATTGACATGCCAAATCTTACATTGAAGGCGAAGCTTGTTTGTTATTGAACCAAGTGATGAAGGGGAAGAACAAGGGGAAGAAAAACAAAAATCAACTCTCGGTGCTGTCATGAAAAAGTGGTATTGTCCTTGAGAAGTGCTTCATCTGTGCTGTTTTAAATATTTTCTTTCCTTTTTCTCGAGCAAACAGTGATGCTAGCATTTAGTAGTCCTCTTGTCTTTGCACAACAGGTTCATCTTCCTCTGAAGAAGAATATGGAGTACGTGAAGTGACTAGTTCCGATTATGCCAGGATGAAGAAGCCCTGTCTAACTTATCATCAGAAGGAGCAGTTGAAGGATGGTTACATTACTCCCCACAAGACCAAACTAACTTCAGCTCAGAAGGACTGACAAAATCTCCATTTTTTGCTGTGATGCGCGAGTACAATGTTGTTCTAGGATTCTTTCTGATGAGTTCCATTTATCTAAAAGTGTGCTCTACATGGACCATGTATGTGCCTTTTGAAACTGTCAATTCATAGTACAGTTTGCTCTATACTAATCACTTTTTTGTATTTGTGCAAACAGGGGTGCTCAACTTGATTTCAATGGGAACTGCACAAAATGTTCATGAATACATCGAATCATTCATTTCCACCACAAGAAAGGAGGTGCCGATAAGTTCAAGGCATTGCAACATATAAGGGCGAAATCATACAAGCTATGTGCAAATTTGGTTGATTTTGGTGGAACTACACAAAAAGAACAGCTGGTTTATTTAGCACGAGGTGCCATGTCAATGTCTGAACTGATGGCAAACCCTGCCCATTCCACAATCGTAGGCATTTGATATTTTGGAATGGGACAACCATGTCAAATTTTGCTCATTGATTTTAGCAAGACATGCGTTTGATATTTTCGAATGGGACGCCCTTGCTGTCAGCAGCGTCAATCAATTTTTTCTTTATTCATTAGTTGTGAAGTAAATATTGCCTCTGACTTGTGAGTCGCTGAGATGCATAATCATCGATTGTTTTGAATGTTCTCTATGAATTGCCAGGCCTGTGTGTTTGATTGCAATGTACAGAAACGCTAAAAACCTGCTCAAACTCTTTGTACTCCTTCTGTTCCTTTTTACTTCGCACATTGTGAAAGTGCATACTTTTTTGTATAAGATTGGTCAAAGTAGAGATAATTTGACTGCAGACAAAACTTGTATGCAGACTAGAAAGGGATGGAGGGAGTACATGTGAAACTGCTGCAAGCGAGGTGATCACCCTGGGAATAATGCTAGTACATATTGTTTTGCATGTTCATCCAATGCCAGTGATACAGGAATTCGAGCTAATCTAAATAAATTCATTCATACACGGTCGGATTTCATATAAACATGCCAGATTTCATTACATTTCATACATTCTTCAACTAAAAAGGGGTGCGCTGGAGGTATAATTAATTAACTGAAGCTACCCACCTGTGTCCCGCTGAGCCGAACAGAAGCTTCAGTGACTTAACTGCAGGTGCAATTATGTAACTGACATGTGGCCTGTTGGGCCCACATGTTAGTCAGCCAACTGCACCAGCAGTTAAGTAGAAGCAGCGTTATTCTCCAGCAGAACTCCCCAACTCCACGTCGCCGCCAAGAAGCTAACCGGCTGTCAATGGTCAACCCGCCTAGCTTGGCTTCAACAGGAGGGTAGCAGCGGTGGCCTTACTTGGACCCGAGCGGCGACGACCTACCGTGTTCTACTCTTCCTCGTTTTCTGTGTGGTGCGGCCTCGTTGGCAGTGGGGCGGGGCCTCGGCGGAGCCGGCGATGTCCTCTGTATCATTGCCGGCGGGCGGCGCCTCAGCGGAGCAATGGAAATCCTCCCCCGCGTTGTCGGCAGGGTGGGGTCTCGGCTGAGCCGGCGATGTCCTCTGCCTCGTTGTTGGCGGGGCGGTGCCTCGGCGGAGCCGGCGGTGTCCTCTGCCTCATTGTTGGCGCCGCCGGGCCTCGTCGACGCCAGCGGAGCAGGGACTCGTCGGAGCTGGCATTGTCCTCTGCCTCGTCCTCGGTCTCGCCAAACAGTGCCTCGCCCGCTTCATCGCCCTCTTTGCTAGCCTCTTTGTAGGCGGCTACAGCCTCTGCCACCCGCATGTGCTCCCACCAGCACTCGAGGCGGCCCTTGCGGGCGGAGCGGTATGAGTCGAGCAGCGCCTCCTGCTCCGCCCGCTCCACGGCGATCTGCTCCTCCGCCTACAGATGCTCCTGGAGGAGATGGTGGTTGTAGGCGGCGTCGGCCTGCGCCTCCCGGAACTGCTCCTGACGCGTCTGCCTCACACTGTCCATATATTGGGCACGGGCCTCGCCGATGGTCATGGTGCAATGCACCAGCGAGGATGGCGCGGAGGAGGGGGTTGGCGCCGGATCGTCGACTACCATGTTCTCCTTTGGGACATCGTCGTCCTCCGGCTGCCTGCCGGCCAGCCGGTCGGCAGCAATGGCTGCCATCTCCTTGTGGTCCGTCGTCCACCCGTCCCAAAGAGCGTTGGAGCACGAGGAAGCCATGGTGGGCAGTAGTGGTGTGGACAGGAGAAAGGGAACGGATGCGGATGACTGCGGCTATGGCCGGCACAGCTGTTTATATAGCAATGGTGGGCGGGCGGAGGGACGGACGTGTGGCGCCAGAGTAGCTGCCTCGGCAACCGCGTATCATTAATGTGGGCGGCAGATGGACGGATAGACGACACTTGTGTCATTTGAAGGCGGAGCAATCGCCTGCACCGGGAAGCGGGGCGGGCGACACTGACTGTTTCGGGCGGAAAGCGCGCGCGGGCGAGGAGATGACTTTACTTGGAGAGGATGACAATGGGGACCCACCAGATCCATAGCCTACGTACGCAAGTGCCTCCTTATTATATATATATATGTATAAAACTATACTCCCTTCGTCTAGGTGAATAAGTCATATTAGAAGGTGCATCACGACCTAGGTGCAAGCAGATTGGTGGAAAAGAAGAATATTTCTCTCTTCTAAACACAACATTTAATCACAGCAGTTAAGAGGATGCCTTATTAGCTACCCATGCAGGCCATCGTAATTCATAGCATGCAAAGCGCTTTTATTTCTTGCCTAATAACCGCATGGACGTGCTGCATGCATTGGTCCTTGCCCAAGCAAAAAAAAGGGAGGAAAGGGGTTTCCACGGGAGACAACGAGACAAAGGTGGAAGCGCTCGCTGGAGTTATTTATTTTTGCTTCCCCTTGGTTTCCTGACATCACGGTCCCACACCATTGTCAACCTATGTAGTACTAGTCAATAAACAAGAGAATTGCACAAGAAGCGGCCGACAGCTGGGACCAGGCAGCTCGAGCAGTATTTGTGTTTTTGAGGTGTGAGCACTGCAGAGTTTTTCGATATTTAGCCTAGATATTATTTTTTCTCCCCTGAACAACAACGAAAACATCGCTGCAGGTATTAACTGGGCGGGATGTGGCCCGTCTAGCCCAGGCCAGATATCCAGCCCAGATAGTAATTTTTTTCAAGCTGAAAATGGCTAGCCCAGCTATACTTTTTTTAGGAATACCCAGGCAAGGTCAAGTTCTTATTCTCCGCCCCGCTGGGCTGCAAATCTTTCCTAGGAGGGTTGCATTAGGCTTAACAAGAAAATGGGCTTTAAGAAATACTAAATGGGATGTAATTATAAAAACTGGGCAGTAACTATAAAAAAATGCACCAAACACGTGATTACTTTATAAAATATTATTTTCAGATATTGAAAATTTTAATTTCATTAATTGTTGCGAGCACAATGTTTCGTTAGATTTTTACGTAATATAAATTTATATTGAAATTGTATTTAATCTGACTAGAAATTTCGGGATAAAAATATTTCGGATCCCATCAAAATGTGGGAAATTTTATTGAATTCTGTTTTGAACGGTTGGTTGAAATGGGCTGTACTTTTAAGAAACTCTAAATGGGCTGTAGTAAATTTCACTAGAATTCAAAAATGGGCTACACATTCTTACAAATCTCAAATGGGCTATAAGTTCTCTGCCACACACTTCTGGCCTTACTAAGTTGACGCGTATGCAAGGCTTTGTCAACTTATAGTCAACACACGGTTCTAGTAGCAGTGGCCTTTGGATGTCCATCCAACGGATGCCGTGCTTCTTCTTTAATCTCGGATATTCTAGCTTCACCCGCCCAAAAAATGATTCCTCCCCCTGACATCTGGGGCACACCGTTTCGGAAGCTGACCTGTGGGCCTACTAAGTTGACGTACCAAGGGCTTTGTCAACTTAGTCAATATAAACGATTCTAGCTGCAGTGACCGTACGATGTCCATCCAACGGCCGTAGTGCTTCTTCAACCTCTGGTCTTCTTGCTCCAGCCGCCCAAAGCAGCGCCGGTCGTGCCGCCTGCTCCTGCCTCCCGTGGCCGGCTGTGCTGCCGTGGAGGCCTCACCGCCCCCTACTATTCCCACCGCTGGCCAGGCCCTGCGGCGACGGCAGCCTCACACCGCAGCTGAACAAGTGAACCCTCATACTCCTCTCCGCGTGGGCATCCACTGCTGCGTCTTCACCGGCTCCGTGTCGTCCCCTTCCTAGGCCTCGCCATCGTCCACCGCCCTGGTGCTCTCGGCGCGGCGTGGTCAACGTGGAAGGAACGACTTCCATCGGACGTGGAGTGTATGTGGAGAGGCTGACAGCTGGGTCCACGGCGGCAGCAAGGAAGTGCCTCCTTATTACGCGGAAAATAATGATTCCTCCACCTGACAGCAGGGACCCACCGGATGGGCCACCAGTATTTTGCGAAAAAAATCGTTTCCCCCTGACTGCTAGGACCCACCGGACGGGCCACTGTATTTCGCGAAAAAACGTCCCCCCCGCTGTCAGCTCGGACCCAACGGAAGTGCCTCCTTATTACGCACAAAAAAATGAATACTCCCCCGGCTAGCTGGGACCCACCTTGCTGGGAGGCTGACTTGTGGGCCAACTAAGTTGACGGGGACGAAGGGCTTTGTCAACTTACTCAATATGAATGATTCTAGCTCCAGTGACCGTACGATGTCCATCCAACGGTCGGAGTGCTTCTTCAACCTCTGGTCTTCTTGCTCCAGCCGCCCAAAGCAGCGCCGGCCGTGCCGCATGCTCCTGCCTCCCGTGCCCGGCTGTGCTGCCGCAGAGGCCTCACCGCC
The DNA here is from genome assembly GCF_003073215.2 of Triticum urartu. Taxonomy (NCBI): domain Eukaryota; kingdom Viridiplantae; phylum Streptophyta; class Magnoliopsida; order Poales; family Poaceae; genus Triticum; species Triticum urartu. The sequence goes on from NC_053022.1 coordinate 341,312,899, forward strand.
CCCTACTATTCCCACCACTGGCCAGGCCCTGCGGCAACGGCAGCCTCACACCGCAGCCGAACCAGTGAACCCTCGTAGTCCTCTCCGCGCGGGCTACCACTGCCACATCGTCCCCTTCCTAGGCCTCGCCATCGTCCACCGCCGTGGTGCTCTCCGGGCGGCGTGGTCAACGTGACTTCCATCGGAAGAGTACTATACGTGGAGAGGCTGACAGCTGGGTCCACGGCCACAACACAGTTTTTTTGTGATTTGCCAAGTAAGTCGCTTTGTCAGGCCTGTTGGGCTGCAAATCTTTCAAGACGAGGAGAGCTTTCATTCGGCTGGCCGAGAAAATGGCCCATCAGTAATGAGAAATGGGCCGTACATTTTTAAAACACATGAAACCGGCAATTAGTTTCAAATATCTTTTTTTTCATTTCAAGATTTTAAATTACATTAATTTTTATGCGTGGAGAATTTGTTGGATTTTATATTGATATACATTTATTTTTAAAATCAGTTTGAATGTGAGTCGAAATTTCGGGATTAAAAACAGTTCGGACCGCATCGAAATATGCAAATCAGTTTTAACCGTTGCCACAATATGGGATGTAATGCTAACAAAAAGAATATGGGCTCCAAAAAAAATCCTTAAGAATTAGCAAATGGGCTGTAAATTATTAGAAATAATGGTAGATGGGCTGTATGCTGTTTTCCACAGATTTGAGGCTTTCCTAAAAGAAAGGTTGACACACAACCACTGACTGTTGGATGTCCATCCAGCGACCATCGTGCTTCTTCAATCTCTGCTCTTCCTGCTCCAGCCGCTCAAACAAGGGCCGGCGGGACTGCCTGCTCCCTCCTCCTCGCGGCCGGCTGTGCTGCCGCGCAGGCCTCACCGCCCGACCGTACTCCCATCGTTGGCCTAGCCATCCCTCTACTCACCCATACCTGCTGTTATTCTCCGGTGACGGCAGACGAACCAGTAAACCCTCGTACAATCGTACTCCCCTCCGCGTGGGAAACAACTGCCGAGTCTTCCCTGCCTCCGTGTCGTCCCCTTCCTAGGCCTCGCCATCGTCCACCGCCCTGGTGCTCTCGGCGCGGCGTGGTCAACATGGTCAAGGAACGACTTCCATCGGACGTGGACTGTACGTGGAGAGGCTGACAGCTGGGTCCACGGCTGCAGCAAGGAAGTGCCTCCTTATTATGTGGAAAATAATGATTCCTCCACCCGACAGCTGGGACCCACCGGACGGGCCACTGTATTTCACGAAAAAACGTTTCCCCCTGACTGCTGGGACCCACCAGCTACATCTTCGCACGCAAGGAAGTGCGTCCGGGCAAAAAAAAAACGATTCGCCCCCTGACTGCTGGGACCCACCAGTTACATCTTCGCAGGCAAGGAAATGCCTGACAGTCGGGACCCACCTAGTCGAAGCGTACGTAGCGTGTCATTCTGGTCGCGAATGTGTACGTACATACTGGTCGATGTAGAGGCGCGCACGTGTCATAGTAGAGGCGCGCACGTGTCGTAGTAGAGGCGCGCACGTAGCATGTACACGTACGTACAGCGTCTAGGGTGCAAGAAAGAAAATACGACCACATATGTGTACATACGGGCGGGGTCTCGAATGCCTACTCGCGCATACGTACGGCCAGGGCTCGTGTACATTGCTGGGTCGGAACGGAGAAACAGCGTCGTCGTCGTGTTCATGGGGAGGCAACGGAATGCGTCATGTTCATCGGGAGGGCTTGGACGGAACAGACGATCGAAACGAGGCCTGGCGTACCGCAGAACGGAGGAAATGGCCTTGTGTTCGACCGGCCACGTTCGAAACGGGATCCTGTTCATCGGGAGGGGTCTGGCGTACTGCAAAATGGAGGAAATGGACCTCCTATGGTCGAAACGGGGGTCCTGTTGATCGGGAGGGGTGTGGCGTACCGCAAAACGGACGAAACGGACTTGTGTTGGAGCGCTACGGTCGAAACGGGGGTCCTGTTCATCGGGAGGGGTGTGGCGTACCGCAAAACGGGACTCCACGGGATACGGTTCATCTCCACCGCCGACCCCCTCCAGCCTCCACGAGCTACTGTTCATCCACCGTCGACCTCCTCCAGCCTCCACCTGTGACTGTTCATCCACGGGCTCCTGTTCATCCAGCCTCCACCGTGCGCTACTCCACCGGCTACTGTTCAACCACCCCTCTCCACGGGCTCCTGTTCAACCACCCCTCCACGGGCTACTGTTCATCCTGCCCTCCACCATCTACTGTTCATCCTGCCCTCCACGGGGTGGTCCTGTTCATCCAGCCCTCCACGGGGTCCTGTTCATCCAGCCCCAACCGGCTCGATCGATCGGGGTCCTGTTCATCCAGAGGCAACACCACGGGGTCTTGTTCATCCACCCCCACCGGGAACTGTTCATCCAATCCCCCCCGCAACGCTCACCGTTCATCCCATCGATCGGCTTCAGTTAGCAGCAGTAGCGAAGGAATCGCTCGATCGGGTTCAGTTAACAGCCATCGATCGATCGCTCGGGTTCAGTAACGCGTAGCCTGCAGTGCAATCGCTCGGGTTCAGTTAGAGCCCAATGCCTCGCTCGGGTTCAGTTAGAGCCAACGCCTGCACACACGCGCGTACGTGTCCGAGAGAAACGTGCATCGCTCAGCCCCCGACCTCCCACCGTAACCGGGAACTCCCCGAAATTTTCCTCCCCCTCGCTTCTACCACGGTTTTTTCTGTCATGGACGGCCCAGAGAATGTCATGCAGCTGCGTCTCCGGCCCGCCCAGGACGAAAAGCCCATTTTCTGTCATGATTTTTTGTCATAGAAGTAGGAGCCCACCACATCTATGATGATACCGGGTTTTGTCACAATTATCGTCATAGAAGTGCCATATGTATGATAGAAAAAAATTTTGTTCGGCCCAAAATGTCACAGATGTGTCTTTCTTTCTAGTGAGTGGTGTCCACGTACCCTCGTAGACCGAAAGCGGAAGCGTTAGCACAACATGGTTGATGTAGTCGTACGTTTTCACGATCCGACCGATCAAGTACCGAACGTACGACACCTCCGAGTTCAGCACACGTTCAGCCCGATGACGTCCCTCGAACTCCGATCCAGCCGAGTGTTGAGGAGAGTTTCGTTAGCACGACGGCATGGTGACGATGTTGATGTTCTACCGACGCAGGGCTTCGCCTAAGCACCGCTATAGTATTATCGAGGTGGACTATGGTGGAGGGGGGCACCGCACACGGCTAAGAGATCAATGATCAATTGTTTTGTCTCTAGGGTGCCCCCTGCCCCTGTATATAAAGGAGCAAGGGGGGGGGGTGCGGCCGGCCAGGGGAGAGAGCGCACCGGAGGAGTCCTACTCCCACCGGGAGTAGGACTCCCCTCCTTTTTCCTAGTTGGATTAGTACTTGGGGGGAAGGAGGAGAGAGGGGAAAGGAAAGGGGGGGCGCCGCCCCTCCTTGTCCAATTCGTACTTGGGGGGGGGGAGGGGCGCGCGGCTGCCCCTTGGCCGCCTCTCCTCTTCCTCCACTTGGGCCCATAAGGCCCAATAGCCTCCGGGGGGTTTCGGTAACCCCTTCGGTACTCCGGTAAAATCACTATTTCACCCAGAACACTTCCGATATCCAAACATAGGCTTACAATATATCAATCTTCATGTCTCGACCATTTCGAGACTCCTCGTCATGTCCGTGATCACATCCGGGACTCCGAACAACCTTTGGTACATCAAAACATATAAACTCATAATATAACTGTCATCGTAATGTTAAGCGTGCGGACCCTACGGGTTCGAGAACTATGTAGACATGACCCAGACACGTCTTCGGTCAATAACCAATAGCAGAACCTGGATGCTCATATTGGCTCCTACATATTCTACGAAGATCTTTATCGGTCAGACCGATAACAACATACGTTGTTCCCTTTGTCATCGGTATGTTACTTGCCCGAGATTCGATCGTCGGTATCTCTATACCTAGTTCAATCTCGTTACTAGCAAGTCTCTTTACTCGTTCCGTAATACATCATCCCGCAACTAATTCATTAGTTGCAATGCTTGCAAGGCTTAAGTGATGTGCATTACCGAGAGGGCCCAGAGATACCTCTCCGTCAATCGGAGTGACAAATCCTAATCTCGAAGTTCGCCAACCCAACAAGTACCTTCGGAGACACCTGTAGAGCACCTTTATAATCACCAAGTTACGTTGTCACGTTTGGTAGCACACAAAGTGTTCCTCCGGTAAACGGGAGTTGCATAATCTCATAGTCATAGGAACATGTATAAGTCATGAAGAAAGCAATAGCAACAAACTAAACGATCGTGTGCTAAGCTAACGGAATGGGTCATGTCAATCACATGATTCTCCCAATGATGTGATCCCGTTAATCAAATGATAACCATGTCAATGGCTAGGAAACTTAACCATCTTTGATCAATGAGCTAGTCAAGTAGAGGCATACTAGTGACACTCTGTTTGTCTATGTATTCACACATGTATTATGTTTCCGGTTAATACAATTCTAGCATGAATAATAAACATTTATCATAATATAAGGAAATAAATAGTAACTTATTATTGCCTCTAGGGCATATTTCCTTCAAAAGCTATCATCAATAGGTAGTGGGTCATCAAGAACATTCTCTGACCTAGACAAGTTGTCTGCAACGGGGTTCTCAGCTCCCTTTCTATCAATAATATGCACTAGAGTCAATAATCTAGATTACACAGTAATGATTCTAACACCCATGGAGGCTTGGTGCTGATCATGTTTTGCTCGTGGAAGAGGCTTAGTCAACGGGTCTGCAACATTCAGATCCGTATGTATCTTGCAAATTTCTATGTCTCCCACCTGGACTAGATCCCGGATGGAATTGAAGCGTCTCTTGATGTGCTTGGTTCTCTTGTGAAATATGGATTCCTTCGCCAAGGCAATTGCACCAGTATTGGCACGGAAGATTTTCATTGGACCCGATGCACTAGGTATGACACCTAGATCGGATATGAACTCCTTCATCCAGACTCCTTCATTTGCTGCTTCCAAAGCAGCTATGTACTCCGCTTCACATGTAGATCCCGCCACGATGCTTTGTTTAGAACTGCACCAACTGACATCTCCTCCGTTCAATGTAAACACGTATCCGGTTTGCGATTTAGAATCATCCGGATTAGTGTCAAAGCTTGCATCAATGTAACCATTTACGATGAGCTCTTTGTCACCTCCATAAACGAGAAACATATCCTTAGTCCTTTTCAGGTACTTCAGGATGTTCTAGACCGCTGTCCAGTGATCCACTCCTGGATTACTTTGGTACCTCCCTGCTAGACTTACAGCAAGGCACACATCAGGTCTGGTACACAGCATTGCATACATATAGAGCCTATGGCTGAAGCATAGGGAACATCTTTCATTTTCTCTCTATCTTCTACAGTGGTCGGGCATTGAGTCTTACTCAACTTCATACCTTGTAACACATGCAAGAACCCTTTCTTTGCTTGATCCATTTTGAACTTCTTCAAAACTTTGTCAAGGTATGTGCTTTGTGAAAGTCCTATTAAGCGTCTTGATCTATCTCTATAGATCTTAATGCCCAATATGTAAGCAGCTTCACTGAGGTCTTTCATTGAAAAACTCTTATTCAAGTATCCCTTTATGCTATGCAGAAATTCTATATCATTTCCAATCAGTAATATGTCATCCACATATAATATCAGAAATTCTACAGAGCTCCCACTCACTTTCTTGTAAATACAGGCTTCTCCAAAAGTCTGTACAAAACCAAATGCTTTGATCACACTATCAAAGCATTTATTCCAACTCCGAGAGGCTTGCACTAGTCCATAAATGGATCGCTGGAGCTTGCACACTTTGTTAGCTCCCTTTGGATCGACAAAACCTTTCGGTTGCATCATATACAACTCTTCTTCTAGAAATCCATTCAGGAATGCAGTTTTGACATCCATCTGCCAAATTTCATAATCATAAAATGCGGCAATCGTTGACATGATTGGGACAGACTTAAGCATCGCTACGGGTGAGAAGGTCTCATCATAGTCAATCCCTTGAACTTGTCGAAAACCTTTTGCAACAAGTCGAGCTTTGTAGACAGTAACATTACCGTCAGCGTCAGTCTTCTTCTTGAAGATCCATTTATTCTCAATTGCTTGCTGATCATCGGGCAAGTCAACCAAAGTCCACACTTTGTTCTCATACATGGATCCCATCTCAGATTTCATGGCTTCAAGACATTTTGCGGAATCTGGGCTCACCATCGCTTCTTCATAGTTCATAGGTTCATCATGATCTAGTAGCATGACTTCTAGAACATGATTACCGTACCACTCTGGTGCGGATCTTACTCTGGTTGATCTACGAAGTTCAGTAGCAACTTGATCTGAAGTTCCATGATCATCATCATTAACTTCCTCACTAATTGGTGTAGGTGTCACAGAAGAAACAAGTTTCTGTGATGTACCACTTTCCAATAAGGGAGCAGGTACGGTTACCTCACCAAGTTCTACTTTCCTCCCACTCACTTCTTTTAAGAGAAACTCCTTCTCGAGAAAGGATCCATTCTTAGCAACGAATGTCTTGCCTTCGGATCTGTGATAGAAGGTGTACCCAACAGTCTCCTTTGGGTATCCTATGAAGACACATTTCTCTGATTTGGGTTCGAGCTTATCAGGTTGAAGCTTTTTCACATAAGCATCGCAGCCCCAAACTTTCAGAAACGACAACTTTGGTTTCTTGCCAAACCACAGTTCGTAAGGCGTCGTCTCAACGGATTTCGATGGTGCCCTATTTAATGTGAATGCGGCCGTCTCTAAAGCATAACCCGAAAACGATAGCGGTAAATTTGTAAGAGACATCATAGATCGCACCATATCTAGTAAAGTACGATTACGACGTTCGGACACACCATTACGCTGTGGTGTTCCGGGTGGCGTGAGTTGCGAAACTATTCCGCATTGTTTCAAATGTAGACCAAACTCGTAACTCAAATATTCTCCTCCACGATCAGATCATAGAAACTTTATTTTCTTGTTACGATGATTTTCAACTTCACTCTGAAATTCTTTGAACTTTTCAAATGTTTTAGATTTGTGCTTCATTAAGTAGATATACCCATATCTGCTTAAATCATTTGTGAAGGTGAGAAAATAACGATATCCGCCACGAGCCTCAACATTCATCAAACCACATACATCTGTATGTATGATTTCCAACAAATCTATTGCGCTCTCCGTAGTTCCGGAGAATGGCATTTTAGTCATCTTTCCCATGAGGCACGGTTCGCAAGTACCAAGTGATTCATAATCAAGTGGTTCCAAAAGTCCATCAGTATGGAGTTTCTTCATGCGCTTTATACCGATATGACCTAAACGGCAGTGCCACAAATAAGTTGCACTATCATTATCAACTCTGCATCTTTTGGCATCAACATTATGAATATGTGTATCACTACTATCGAGATTCATCAAAAATAGACCACTCTTTAAGGGTGCATGACCATAAAAGATATTACTCATATAAATAGAACAACCATTATTCTCTGATTTAAATGAATAACCGTCTCGCATCAAACAAGATCCAGATATAATGTTCATGCTTAACGCTGGCACCAAATAACAATTATTTAGGTCTAATACTAATCCCAAAGGTAGATGTAGAGGTAGCATGACGACCGCGATCACACCGACTTTGGAACCGTTTCCCACGCGCATCGTCACCTCGTCCTTTGCCAGTGTTCGCTTAATTCGTAGTCCCTTTTTCGAGTTGCAAATATTAGCAACAGAACCAGTATCAAATACCCAGGTGCTACTGCGAGCTCTAGTAAGGTACACATCAATAACATGTATATCACATATACCTTTGTTCACCTTGCCATCCTTCTTATCCGCCAAATACTTGGGGCAGTTCCGCTTCCAGTGACCAGTCTGCTTGTAGTAGAAGCACTCAGTTTCAGGCTTAGGTCCAGACTTGGGTTTCTTCTCTTGAGCAGCAACTTGCTTGCTGTTCTTCTTGAAGTTCCCCTTCTTCTTCCCTTTGCCCTTCTTCTTGAAACTAGTGGTCTTACTGACCATCAAGACTTGATGCTCCTTCTTGATTTCTACCTCCGCAGCCTTTAGCATTGCGGAGAGCTCAGGAATTGTCTTATCCATCCCTTGCATATTATAGTTCATCACGAAGCTCTTGTAGCTTGGTGGCAGTGATTGAAGAACTCTGCCAATGACACTATCAACCGGAAGATTAACTCCCAGCTGAGTCAAGTGATTATGGTACCCAGACATTCTGAGTATATGTTCACTGACAGAACTATTCTCCTCCATTTTGCAGCTATAGAACTTATTGGAGACTTCATATCTCTCAATCCGGGAATTTGCTTGAAATATTAACTTCAACTCCTGGAACATCTCATATGCTCCATGACGTTCAAAACGTCATTGAAGTCCCGGTTCTAAGCCGTAAAGCATGGCACACTGAACTATTGAGTAGTCATCAGCTTTGCTCTGCCAGACATTCTTAGCATCGTCAGTTGCATTAGCAACGGGCCTGTCACTCAGCGGTGCTTCCATGACGTAATTCTTCTATGCAGCAATGAGGATAATCCTCAAGTTACGGACCCAGTCCGTGTAATTGCTACCATCATCTTTCAACTTTGCTTTCTCAAGGAACGCATTAAAATTCAACGGAACAACATCACGGGCCATCTATCTACAATCAAACATAGACAAGCAAGATACTATCAGGTACTAAGTTCATGATAAATTTAAGTTCAATTAATCATATTACTTAAGAACTCCCACTTAGAAATACATCCCTCTAATCCTGTAAGTGATCACGTGATCCAAATCAACTAAACCATAACCGATCATCACGTGAAATGGAGAGCTTTCAATGGTGAACATCACTATGTTGATCATATCTACTATATGATTCACGCTCGACCTTTCGGTCTCAGTGTTCCGAGGCCATATCTGCATATGCTAGGCTCGTCAAGTTTAGCCTGAGTATTCTGCGTGTGCAAAACTGGCTTGCACCCGTTGTAGATGGACGTAGAGCTTATCACACCCGATCATCACGTGGTGTCTGGGCATGACGAACTTTGGCAACGGTGCATACTCAGGGAGAACACTTTTATCTTGAAATTTAGTGAGAGATCATCTTATAATGCTACCGTCAATCAAAGCAAGATAAGATGCATAAAAGATAAACATCACATGCAATCAATATAAGTGATATGATATGGCCATCATCATCTTGTGCTTGTGATCTCCATCTCCGAAGCACCTCCATGATCACCATCATCACCGACGCGACACCTTGATCTCCATCGTAGCATCGTTGTCGTCTCACCAATCTTATGCTTCTACGACTATCGCTTCCGCTTAGTGATAAAGTAAAGCATTACAGGGCGATTGCATTGCATACAATAAAGCGACAACCATATGGCTCCTGCCAGTTGCCGATAACTCGGTTACAAAACATGATCATCTCATACAATAAAATATAGCATCACGTCTTGACCATACCACATCACAACATGCCCTGCAAAAACAAGTTAGATGTCCTCTACTTTGTTGTTGCAAGTTTTACGTGGCTGCTACGGGCTTAGCAAAAACCGTTCTTACCTACGCATCAAAACCACAACGATAGTTTGTCAAGTTGGTGCTGTTTTAACCTTCACAAGGACCGGGCGTAGCCACACTCGGTTGAACTAACGTTAGAGAAATTAACACCCGCCAGCCACACTACAACAAAAACTGCATGTAGAGACGTCATATTCCAAAGTTAGAGACGTGTTATTTCATCTCTAGGCAACCATAGAGTCGACTTAGTAAAGCGTCTTTGGAGCGTCTCCCCATGGACCGTCTCAAAACATATAGACATGCTGGCTAAGCGTCTGTACATGGCATGAGACACTATATTGGGACGTACGAAGGCGTCTCTAGATATGACACGCTATATTTGGACATTCAAAAGTGTCTTTGATATGTAGAGTCGTTATGTTAGCCGCGCTCATACGTCTCTACTAATAGAGCCATTTCATTCATCAAAGGCCCTAGGCCCATTCCTATACACGCTATATATAGACGTTATATTCGTCTCTAAATATACAAAAGCTTCTTTTAACCACGTAATATTTTGCTTTAAATAATATTTGATTTATTCCAAATTTGAACTTCGCCATTTCAAATCCAGTAACTTTATCATGTCGTATGCTTGAGCAGAATGATCAACAAATATTGTTATATAAAAGCATGCACCATATGACCAATCACATTTGTAAGCAACAAATATCATTATATGAAGGTATCCACCTGTATAATCAATTGTATCCACAACCATCCCATTCGCACAATTTCATTTAGTAGAAATAAACACCTTAGGTTCACAACTGAATCAAATCAGATCTTCATATAAAAATGCAAATAATTAAGAAGAGATCATACAAACTAGAACTAAATTTTCCTGTAAAGCTACAATATGTATATAAAACATAATATTTGTCCATCTAAAGACTAATTCTTCTATAGTTGCTCCTGGCTCCTGCAATGCACTCCTTTTCTAAATCTTGAACTACCCTGAAAAAGAAAGATAACAGAGAAAATTTTAGTACATAGCTTTAAGACTATTATGAGAAGAAATGTACTTTGATGATGTACGATAGCAATGTTTGGTGGCTTGTTTTATCTCTATTCACATTACAGCAGTCCCACGTATGTTTTATCTCTACTCACTAAAGTTCCTTCGGCCACAAATTTATCTTTGCTTCTCAGGTTCAATGAAACCAAAAAGACTTTCATTTTATCCTATTTTTTCAAGAAATGGAACATTCATTATCACAAACCATGGGAGATTTCACTTTACACAGAAAGGGACAATTGCACATGGAATTAGACCAACTAACTATTCTAACCATTGTCATTCAGATATATACAATGTACCTTCTTAGTGATGCGATGAAGTTGTACACTTGGTTCAGGACCACCTTGCTTGGTCGCATTGTTATTTTCAGCATGACCATTCTTTGCTTCAGGACCATCATGTGCTTTCTACAGTTGAGGTTCAGTTTAGTTGTAAGTAAACTTATAGAAAACATAGATATTGTTTGATAACACAACAGAAATCTATGCGCGCATGCACACACACTTTAGCAACCGTGGGTTCATGTGGTAAAGATAAACTGGTGCAGCCCTCTTTGGTTCTTGCGCAATTCCGAGGATGCAATTCCTGGTTAGTCTTGTCCGGTAAAGTTGATTCTGTACAGCCTTGATTGACCCTATCAATTTTTTCAATGTGCGTTTTTTACAGTTGAGGTTTAGTTCAGTTGCAAGTAAACATACACAAATCATAGACATTGTTTGACAATGAATCAGAAGTTTATGTGCACACACACACACCTTAGCAACCATGTGTGGTAAAGATGAATCAGTGTAATCCTGCTTGGTTCTCGAAGAAAAGCTAGGATGACAATTAGCAATGTGAAGTTAACAGTCTTGAATAGTGCTATGAAATTTTTACCTCCACATCTGTGATCATATGCCCATGTTTTTGAAGAAACAATTCATTGTCCCATCTCTGAATATGCAATGGTGCAAATGTTGAGTTTTCTACAAGCCAGGTAAGATGCTGACCGAGAATGGCAGCCGACCTTCCATTTGGAATTCCACTACCATCAGTCTCCACAATTATCTTCCCCCCACGTAATTCCGACAAATTTTTACCTTGGAATTCCCCTATAATCTGTCGCACATCTCCATTTGGCCCTGCATGCACGATTATCACAGTGGCATATGACTGGACCATATACATCACACTAGATATGTGTTTGAAAAAGAAAAGTGAGCTTACAAATTATTTTAATTTGCCTAGTAGATTCAGGAGGCTTTTTTGGTACTAGATCATCAGTCTCTAGAGGGCCTTCTAAATTTTCTTCATCTGGTTGTACACTTTCAGAAACTTGCTCTGGGTTGTTTAGGCTTCGAAGCCATCGAGGTACCCTCGACATGATATCTTTACCATACAATGTTAAATCATATGTTAATATCAAGCATAGAAGCATATGTCAAGGTCATGCATATGATTTCACATATTTCTTGGAACCAAACAGCCTTCCGCACAAATGAAAGACTCAAAATTACTGCATTATGTGTGCGTTTTTCATGAATCAGTTACCAAGTAACTCAATCCTTATGTCTGTCTCGCAAAAGATGTGTAACAAAAGTTATCTGCCAAATGCTAATAACATAACACTGCCAATAAACTCATATAGTTGGTCTAGTCCTAAATACCAACAATAATGTAACAGACAACACACTCCAGTTTATCTTACAGCTGCTAGATAAGTTGCCTCTTTATGCTATGCAAGTATTTTTAAAGAGAATCTAGTTGTAGCAAATGGTACATGTTGGACTCAAGTGGAATAAGGTGATCTTGCAGTAAATATGACCCATACATGCATGTAACTGAAAAGGCACCCAAAAAGCACTTCAGAAGTTACTGTAAATCTGTAACACACATAGCAGCATACAAACCTATAAACAAAAAACTTTTAGTGCAAAATCTGAGAGCTGCTGATTGAACCTCCCTTCAGCTAAGATGCAAGAATCAAAACTAATGAAATAGTGGGACTGCACTAAGATGACGTAGGAAATAGGACAAACTAAAATTACTACAAAATAGCAGAGTACATTGCAGCCTGTACAACCAGACACTACCATGTTTTATGCTCCAGCGTAAATGGAATGTGAGGTTATTTGGCCAATCTATATAACACCACTTGTACTACTTTTGAGTTTTACCATATAAAATTTGATTGGACCAAATAGTTGCTCACATATTTTTAAGAACATCTGTCAGAATTGATTTCTAAGCAAGCAAGCAATTCAACAAACACTTAGTGTGCATTGCCTACATGAAAGAAGAAAGGAGATGAAGGAGAAGAGGATCAGGACTTGAGATGCATATAAATGAAGGAGCCCACTTCGGTTGATTTAATGGTAAAATTGTAGGGGCTATGGGATTTAAGAAAGTACCTACTTGACGTGGTGGACGCTGAAGATAATGGATGGAGGCGAGAGCTCCTTGTGGGTTGTGTACCGAGGGAACACGCGCGCAGCTTCGAGTGAAGGATGAGACCTGCGTGGAGCCGGCCGCTGTGTGACAGTGAGGACGATGGCTTCGTGACGGGCGGGACGATGGACACCGACAGGGCTCAGATTAGCGAGCTTGTCGATGGAGGAAAACGGGAATAGGCGGCAGGTGGCGATAGCGGCAGAGGGCAGCGCTTGAGGGTGAGGCTGCCACCGCGTCTGGTGCAGGAACGGGCGGCGCGCGGGGTGGTGGTCACGGTGCAGATTGGGATCGGAGGTTGGATAAATGGGGAGGTGGTGGGGGGAGATGGCGGAGACGCGGGAAGTATGCGCGGTAAAGAAAATAATCCGTAGCGCCAAAACTTTTATAAGCGAAAATAGTCCGGGAACATGAAATTTGATTTGGTGGGAATAGTTTGGGATCTTTTATTGGATAAATCCATATGCTTTGGTTTTTTTTTCAAAAAACATCAAACTTTACTCGGTAATATTCGTATCCAAGTAATATCGATATACTTTAATAATAAAAATAATAGAGGCCAGTGGTAGATCGAAGTTGGGCTTCTCCCTCCGCCGCACGCTTCCCGTGTCGACCGCGGATGCCCCTCCCGGTACCCCATCCCTTCACCTAGCCCCTGTCGGCGATGGTGCGGTGCAGCGATTCCTTCAAGCCAATCTTGACCAGCTGGTCACTGATGCGGTGTCGGCGTCCGATGTGGCAAACGTGGCCTGACATTGCGTCGCTGCTCCTCTTGCGCCGCCCTCTCGGTCGTCATCAAGGTATTGTGTGATGATGTGTCGTCTCCACAACGAGGTAATGGAGGAGGCACATGGGAGGGCTCCTCTTCCTTCACGGACTTCGAAATAAACTTGTCACACTGGTTCCAACAAATCATGAGGCTGGTGCTAGGGTCCAGCATGGCCGTCGTCGCCATTTCCAGCTCCCTGCATGCGCACTTGCAGCATCTCGCGCCACAGTGTTTTTGTTAACGTGAGGCGCTCCCGTAGCTTCCTTTGGTTTTGGAAAAACTGTGCACATACCCTCCCCTCGATATGTTATAAATGGTCGGCCTGCAAACCAACCTTTGGTTGGATGGTTAGGAGGACATTGGTATCCCATGCCCATCAGAGTGCAAGTCTTGAATTTGACATTGGTGTTTGCATTTTTCCAGATTTATTTCAGGCATTCCGACCATGTGCGTGGGAGAAGACGTTTCCGTCAACTACAAAGGAGTCTGTGACGACTTCGTTAATCTTAAGATGATGTGCTGGATCAGTCTCTCGGAGTCTCGTGGGAGGGGTAGGATGTGCGTGCGTGTATGCGTTCATACGAATGAGTGTATGTATGAGCGTCTGCGTCTATGTTATGTTAAAAAAAGACCGGGCCAACCAAGGCACAAACGCGAACCTCCCTCCTACTCCTGATTTTGGAGGCGCCAAAAGCTTCCATGGTCGGGTTTTAGGAAGCATCCGAAAGCTTGCTAGGTTTTTAAGTCGGGTTATCTTTATCTTGTTTAGGTTCATTTCGGCCAAGTTTTACTTTGTTTCCCTGGTTTTACCCTTTCTTTTTTATTGTTTTTTCTTTTTTAGAATTTTATTTATTTATTATTTCCCTTTTCTTTCTATTTTTTTCAAATTCTTGAAGTTCTTCCAAATTTTTTAATTGTTTTAAATTCCCAAACTTTTTTAATTTGTGAATATTTTTCTTCAAACAGTGAACGTTTTTCAAATTCACAGTAAATTCAAGTCTGCGAACATTTCTTGAATTTGTGAATTGTTCCCTAATTCATGTACTTTTCCAATTTGTTGCAAAAAAGTTTTGAACCCATACACCTTTTTCAAATTCACGAAACTTTTTCATATGCTTGAACTTTTTTCGAGGTCATGAACATTTTTAAGGTCTTTTTTTAGTTTGTCAATATATTTCTTTGAATTCGTGAACTTTTTTTCAAATTCATGAACATTTTCAGAAGCTGTGAACGTTTTGAAATTCATGTTTTTATCAAGGTTGTGAACATTTTCAAATTTGATTACCCCCAAAGTTTTGAACCTTTTACAAAAGTCAACGGCCACATATGGCGGTTCCCAGGATTTACGACTAACAAAAAAATGTATTGTACTAGTTACTGTAACACTTAACTGATTTTACCAAATATCCCTTATTGCTTTTGATTTTTATGACTGGGGATGTCAATCGTGCAAAGTCGATGTCATGCACTTGCAAAATATTATTGAAATATTTACTAGACTACTTTCATTTCCTATAAACTAGCACAAAGAAGCATCCAATCAGGAAGTGAACCTGAAGCACACTTCATCAGAACGTTCCAAAATTTAGCAGTACTATTGTCATGTGAAAGTTAAAAAACTATTTAAAAACTATTCAAAGAACTGAACGGATAGCCATAAATTCATTCATAACAAAAGGGAAAATATGCATTTAAAAAGACCATGGACTCGTTCATTACAGAGTAACACAGGGAACAATATATTCTGAAGAAGATCCGCCCAGCTGGAATAGTTATATTGGAGCAACTCTACCTAGGAGCATGGATGACAAGTGCTCAACCTATATCTTAGTTGCCGATAACAAGCTGAAAGCACAAAGACTAATCTGTTTCATCAGAAGATGGTTCTCCACCCATGTCAAAAATATCACGAGGTTCGAATTTCACCATGGTATTCCAATTCTCACTTCTCGGATGTTGGATATAAAATACCTGGTCCACTTGGGAAGAAAATACAAAAGGATCATCCTCTAACTTCTCCCATGTATGTACTTTGCGGGAGAAGGTTCACATGAGTGAATCCAAACTCATCTCTCAAATACCAACTTTGTGATGAACATCATACCAATCACATTTCAAGAGCACCACCTTGTAATCTCTGTATGACAATTCGAAGATGTCAGATAACCGGCCATAATAGGACACCATTTTCAGCAAGGTTCATGACACCACTATTTTGTGTCACGTGTCCTGTCTCGTGACTGATATTATGAAACTAGAAGCCATTAATTATATAGCCACTATAGCGCACCCCGCATTTGCTTGGTTTTGCGGCTAATGCTCTTATCTTTTCTGTAATATCCAGTCCATCATCTAGTATAACCTGTATGTAAGAGTGGTTACATTGAGTTCATATGGAACTAAAGTGAAGGAACATGCTGAAGGAGAATTATACCTTTTGTTCCAACCAGTCAGCAAAGTGTCTACTAATCAAATCCTCATTGTCATCATCCGTGAAATTTATGTTACCCGGCTTCCTCTTCTCTTGATCCACAAATTCTCTGTAATAATAAGAAAAATAACATCATGATTTTTTCCAACTTGTGAAAAACAACAGAAATAGAAGATAGCACTGAAGCACACCTACGGAGATCATCAAGCTCATCACAGTGTCGCAAGACATATCGATGTGCTTGAACTAGAAGCTGATCGTCCAACTGGCCTACAGTGACAGCCTTTCCAATTGGCTCACCAACACTCACTAGTAGAAAAAGGGGCTTTGGTCCAGCCAGAAAAGAGCATTAATCCCGGTTGCATTACGAACCGGGACTAATGTGACCATTAGTCCCGGTTCAAGCGGCGAGGGCACCATACAGGCATTACTCCCGGTTCAAATGGGACCTTTAGTCCCGGTTCGTGGCACGAACCGATACTAAAGGGTGCGATGCCCATTAGTACCGGTTCGTGCCATGAACCGGTACTAATGGTGCAATTTTCAAATCCTACCCCCCGGTGCATCACCTTTTCAGTTTTGTAAAAAGCAAAAGAAAATGATAGAAACTTCAAAATTTAAAATCCTTCGAGAGGTAGTTATGTTACTACATCTACTAGTTAGGAAAATTTAAAAACTTAAATTTGGACATGTTTTGCAGAAAATGTAAGGAAAATGTAAAACGGCTATAACTTTTGCATACGATGTCGGAAAAAAACGTATAATATATCAAAATGTTCGGAACGAAAATCCGCATCCGATGGAGATGGCCTACGGCCTGTTTGAAAATTTTTAGAGTCCTCAAATTCTAAAAGGAAAAAAATTTATGCTCAAATTTCAGTTTTTTTTTGAATTTTTGTTAAATCTGGCCAAACTATGGTCAAACTACTTATTCAAGAAGTATTAGTGTTACTAAATAATTATTTCAGTTTTTTTAAATTTTGGTCAACTATGGTCAAACTGTGGTCAAACTATGGTCAAACTACTTATTCAAGAAATATTAGTGTTACTAAATAATTATTGATTTTTAGAACAATAGTTTCAAACTCAAATAGTGAAATGTGTGACTTCATGCTCAAGCTAAATTCCTGAGGGTTAATAGGATTGCCATCTTACTATTGTCAGGAAAACAACAAGTGCAGACTTGGAAACGAGGGAGAATAGAACCCGGAAGTTAAGAGTGCCCAGGCTGGAGTAGTGAGAGGATGGGTGACCGTTCGGGAAGTTAGGTGATTTGGAATGATGAGGGGTGATTAGAGATTAAAGGTTAAATTGAGCAGTGATGAGGGGTGATTAGAGATTAGAGGTTAAAATAATTCAGAAATTTGAAATTCAAAAAAAATTCAAAAAAATTCATAAAATATCCTTTAATACCGGTTGGTGTTACCAACCGGGACTAAAGGTGGACCTCTAGGCAACGGCCACGTGGAGGGCCTTTAATCCCGGTTCCAGTTAGAACCGGGACTAAAGGGGGAGGCTTTAGTACCGACCCTTTAGTCCCGGTTCCAGAACCGGGACTAAAGGCCCTTTTTCTACTGGTGACTATCAAACATGTACATGCCCTTTGTATTATCTGAAGGATCAGGGTTCCTAGATGTTCTCGTGAAACGTGTGGTTCCTTCTAGAAATCTTAAACAAAAGGTCAAGCATTCTTCAACAATATATCCTTTAGCAATAGAACCTTTAGGATAAGTTCTATTGCTCACAAGTGACTTTAGCCAAACAAATGATCTGAACATGATAAAACAACAAGGTTATATGATCACGGGAAACAATAAATCAAATCATATACTTAGATGCACCATGGAAAATAACAAATAAAATGGAAGTAGCATACCTCTTTAGAGGGTACATCCACCTGTAATGCACCGGGCCACCAAGTTTAGCTTCTTCAACTAAATGCACCATCAAATGTACCATGACAGTAAAAAACGATGGAAGAAAAACTTTTTCCATATTACAAAGTGTCTTCACAATACTCTCTTGCAGTTTGTCAAGCTCAGAGACATCTAACACTTTGGAGCATAGCTTCTTGAAGAAATTAGCCAGCTCAAGAACTATTATCATGACATCTTTACTGGGATAACAGTTTAAAAGTGCCACAGGAAGGATGTCTTCTAGAATAACATGACAGTCGTGGATTTTGTGGCCAGTCAATGTTAATTCTTTCATGTTCACACACCTCGAAAAGTTTGATGCATAACCATCAGGTGTCCTACAATTCTTAATCACTGTACAAAGAATCTCCTTCTTTTCTTTATACATATTAAAAGGTGCATGCGGCAATTTAGTTTTATCCTTATCACCTTCATCAGGTTGAAGGCTAGATCGAATTCTAATTTCTCCCAAGTCAAGTCGTGCATTAAGGCCATCCTTTGTTTTAGAATCAATATCCAATAAGGTTCCAATTAAATTTTGACAGATGTTTTTTCTCAATATGCATTACATCTAGATTTTGCCTTAACTTGTTGTACTCCCAGTATTCCAAATCAAAGAATATTGACTTCTTTTTGAAACAATCCTCAGGCTTCTTCTCAGGTTTACGTGCGACGTTACCTGATTTCTTGTTAGGCGCTCTTTTACGCTTCTGTTTTTCAGGACCTTCAGTTGCTTTTTCACTGTCTTTGCCCTTCTTTTTCCCTTTCCCTTTCTTTGCCACAACAACCTTTTTTCCTAAGAGAAACACTCTGCCCTGCAACATTCTCAAAGCTGAGCTACCACTCATAGTAATGAAAGCAAAATCGATCAGTTTGTAATTTCCATATGCTCTTGTACATTAAACATAGGTATATATGAATATTTTAAACTATGCAATAGATACTAAGGTTCAAATTGTATAATAGGATCTACCCAATCTTTCATCTTACACTGGAAAACATAAGTGGAGATGTGTCTTTACTAGAGTGATAGAATTTATGTGATATACATAAAGAAAATATCATAAATGACAAATATGGATGTATATTCCCCAATGCTTGACAAACAGCAGAACAGAAGGCTAGCTGGTATAACCAGTTACTAAAAATCTAAGTAATATCCAGTGGTTTCTCTTGCTAAAACAAGAAAAATACTCTTGTGTGGCATGACATATGCAGCTCCCCCTAACCAGATCAACTTCAAAAATATCATGTCATCAACAATTGCCATCCAATCAACAGTCCCCACTGTTTTTAACAACAATTCTCATCCAATCACCAAAAAGTATTCACTGATTTTATCAACATTTGTCAATTTTCACCAATACAGTGTATCACTTCAAAGACAGAAAGGGAAAACAGAGGTGACATATCAGAATTTGAGCTATATTTCACATGATATGGAGATAGAAAAATGAGAAGAACAACCTACGGACAAGCTCCTAGCAGTAGAGGTGTGTCAGCGAGCTCATTGCCAAGGTCGGCAGCAAAGCGAGAGAGGAGTCGTCCGGATAGAGTATTCTGCGGCCGGCGGAGCCTGGCGTTGGGGGGAGCGGTGTCGGGCTGCAAGCGGCGGAGCCTGGCGTTGGGGGGAGCGATGTCGGGCTGCAACTGGCGTCAGGGGATCGGGGAGCTTGGCCTGGGGCAGACCGGCGTCAGGTGGCAGAGGAGCTTGCGCTGTAGGGAGGCGACCAGCGTCGAGCGGCGGGGGAACTTGTCTGGGAGGAGTGGTCGAGCGACGGTGGAGCTCTGGCCAGAGGGCCGGCGGGGGATCAGAGTCGGGCGACGCCGGAGTTCGGGCTAGGGGCGAGTTGCGGCGGCGTCAGATCATTGGCCAGGGGAGCGCGACGGCGTGAGATCTATGGTAGAGGTGGCGAGCGACGACGATGGCTCTGGCTGGGCCAAACGGCGGCGGGAGATCGACTGCTATTGCCGAGGCGCCGAGCGGCGGCGGCCCTAACTGCTGATTTCTTTTACTCCCTCCGTTCCTAAATATAGTGTGTATAGTTTTTGGCACGAAAATTAAAGAACGCACGTGGAGTGAAAATTTCACAAGTTTTGGGCGAGATTAGACCTGACTAAATTGACATGAGAAAAATAGAGAAGTTTGCCTAATATAAGTAAATGTAATCAAATCCCTAAAAAAAATTATTCAAACGAGTGGTGCAACACAAGACACCTTATATTTCGAACTTTTTCTAAAAAATCTACACACCTTATATCAAAGAATGAAGGGAGTATCATTTTAGGGAGTTGCGTATTACAGAGATAGTATAATATATTCCTCCTAAAAAAGTACGTAGTATAATATACATCAGCCCCTTTTTTTCAATCAAATAATATACATCAGCCCTGCTACATCTACAACTATTCTTTTCGGAATTGTGTACGACCTGGCATAGCAGCCGTCCATTGCATTCGCTGGGTGATTGGGATGGCTTTCTGAATCGTATCTCAGTCCTTGGTGGAGTCTGGAAAGTTTTCCTCATGTAGCGAGGCCTAACCGCCGCCACACGAGAACCGCTCCTTCCTGCGCCGTCTTCTGGGGGGCTCTTCTCTGCTGACGACTTTTTGGTCGTCGGTGGTGAGGGGGTCACCTGAACCCGCACGTGTGGATTGTTTTACCTTTAGGTTTTAGGGCCCAAAAAGTTTAGGGTTTTGAATCGTGCGACGTCTTGCCTTCAGCGCTGGCGACGATGATGCTGAATAAAGAAGCTCCGGATTCTTCTTCGGCGAGGAAATCAGCTCTATTGTCAGTGAAGGATCTGGGAATCGGTCTGTTCAAGCGGGATGTCGTGGCGGCGGCGGCATCCTTGTGGTGGACATGTATCCTCGTGCTCCGTTGTTGCGCCGGCGTATGCTCCAACGTCGGCGCGGAGCTTGGGAGGTAGTCGAGGAGCGGATGCAGATTGTGGTCTGCAACAACGGCATCTGAAAGATGGAACGTGTGCTGGGACCGTGGTTCGTGGATGGCAGGTATGGTTTCCTCCTCCGACGTCTTAGTCATGTGGGTGCCAGATCTGGAGTTCGATGGCGTGTCCGGGGTGTTGCCCCGGTTTGATTCATTCAACGGTAATGGTTTCGTCTATGGCGAGCCACCTTGAAGGTCTGCAAAGCTGCATATCAACGATGTAGTCGCGTCGATCTCAGGTGAGAAGGTGATCCGTCATTTTTTTTCTTTCAATGGCTGATATGATGGTGCTGGAGACAGGTGACGGACGTTGGTGTTAAGCTCAGAGACGTTCTGCCGTCTTTTCACTTTTGTCTTGGCGGTCTTTATGTAACTTGTATTTTAATCTTTATGATATGAATGAGACATACATTATCATGCAAAATATTTTTGAGATGGCTTCATATGAAAATCCAATGGGCTTTCCTCGTACGTACACCAATTCACAAATATACATAGACGAACAACTTTTTTTTGCAGGGACATAGAAGAACATTACTGAGGGGATGTTTAAAGTCACAATCAAATAACAAAGTAGCATTATCCAAAGTTTAGTACAGCTAATTTTCATAGATATCTGGGTTGAAAAAATAATTATTCAAAGTTTTCTTAAATCTATGATAAGAACAGAGTCGCACATTAAGACGTTTCACAAATCTTCTCGAAGAGCAGAGGCGCACATAAAGCATCTCACAGATCGTCTTTTAAAGTTAATTAAAACTAAAATACTTATTTTTTAGCCTAATTAAAATCAAAATTTTGTGGCGCTTTCTAAACGTCTTTAGAAGCGTCTTTAGGTCGCCAGTGTTCATGAGCGTAGAGATCAATAAAAAAGCGCCCCAGAAAAAGCGACCATACCTGGTGTTTTTGTTGTAGTGCCACCTGTGTGCAAAGCACGTCGGTAGAACCAGTCTCGCGTAACCGTACGCGTAATGTCGGTCCGGGCCGCTTCATCCAACAATATCGCCGAACCAAAGTATGACATGCTGGTAAGCAGTATGACTTATATCGCCCACAACTCACTTGTGTTCTACTCGTGCATATAACATCAACGCATAAAACCTGGCTCTGATACCAATGTTGGGGAACGTAGTAATTTCAAAATTTTCCTACGCACACGCAAGATCATGGTGATGCATAGCAACGAGAGGGTAGAGTGCTGTCCACGTACCCTCGTAGACCGAAAGCGGAAGCGTTAGCACAACGCGGTTGATGTAGCTGTACGTCTTCATGATCCGACCGATCAAGTACCGAACGTACAACACCTCTGAGTTCAGCACACGTTCAGCCTAATGACATCCCTCAAACTCCGATCCAGCCGACTGTTGAGGGAGAGTTTCATCAGCACGACGGCGTGGTGACGATGTTGATGTTCTACCGACGCAGGGCTTCGCCTAAGCACCGCTACAGTATTATCAAGGTGGACTATGGTGGAGGGGGGCACCGCACACGGATAAGAGATCAATGATCAATTGTTTTGTCTCCAGGGTGCCCCTTGCCCCTGTATATAAAGGAGCAAGGGGGGTGCGGCCGGCCAGGGGAGAGGGCGCGCCGGAGGAGTCATACTCCCACCGGGAGTAGTACTCCCCTCCTTTTTCCTAGTTGGATTAGGACTTGGGGGGAAGGAGGAGAGAGGGGATAGGGAAGGGGGGCGCCGCCCCCCTCCTTGTCCAATTCGGACTTGGGGGGGGGGAGGGGCATGCGGCTGCCCCTTGGCCGCCTCTCCTCTTCCTCCACTTGGGCCCATAAGGCCCAATAGCCTCCGGGGGGTTCCGGTAACCCCTCCGGTACTCTGGTAAAATCACTATTTCACCCGGAACACTTCCGATATCCAAACATAGGCTTCCAATATATCAATCTTCATGTCTCGACCATTTCGAGACTCCTCGTCATGTCCGTGATCACATCCGGGACTCCGAACAACCTTCGGTACATCAAAACATATAAACTCATAATATAACTATCATCGTAACGTTAAGCGTGCGGACCCTACGGGTTCGTTAACTATGTAGACCTGACCGAGACACGTCTTCAGTCAATAAGCAATAGCGGAACCTGGATGTTCATATTGGCTCCTACATATTCTACGAAGATCTTTATCGGTCAGACCGCATAACAACATACGTTGTTCCCTTTGTCATCGGTATGTTACTTGCCCGAGATTCGATCGTCGGTATCTCAATACCTAGTTCAATCTCGTTACCGACAAGTCTCTTTACTCGTTCCGTAATACATCATCCCGCAACTAACTCATTAGTTGCAATGCTTGCAAGGCTTAAGTGATGTGCATTACCGAGAGGGCCCAGAGATACCTCTCCGACAATTGGAGTGACAAATCCTAATCTCGAAATACGCCAACCCAACAAGTACCTTTGGAGACACCTGTAGAGCACCTTTATAATCACCAAGTTACATTGTGACGTTTGGTAGCACACAAAGTGTTCCTCCGATAAACGGGAGTTGCATAATCTCATAGTCATAGGAACATGTATAAGTCATGAAGAAAGCAATAGCAACATACTAAACGATCGTGTGCTAAGCTAACGGAATGGGTCATGTCAATCACATCATTCTCCCAATGATGTGATCCCGTTAATCAAATGATAACCATGTCAATGGCTAGGAAACTTAACCATCTTTGATCAATGAGCTAGTCAAGTAGAGGCATACTAGTGACACTCTGTTTGTCTATGTATTCACACATGTATTATGTTTCCGGTTAATACAATTCTAGCATGAATAATAAACATTTATCATAATATAAGGAAATAAATAGTAACTTATTATTGCCTCTAGGGCATATTTCCTTCAAAAGCTATCATCAATAGGTAGTGGGTCATCAAGAACATTCTCTGACCTAGACAAGTTGTCTGCAACGGGGTTCTCAGCTCCCTTTCTATCAATAATATGCAAATCAAATTCTTGTAGCAAGAGAACCCGTCTAATAAGTATAGGTTTAGCATCTTTCTTTTCCATAAGGTATTTAATAGCAGCATGATCAGTGTGAGTAGTTACTTTAGAATCAACAATATAAGGTATGAATTTATCACAAGCAAAAAACAACTGCTAAAAATTCCTTTTCAGTAGTAGCATAATTTCTCTGGGCACTATCTAGAGTTTTACTAGCATAGTGGATAACATTCAGCTTCTTATCAACTCTTTGTCCTAGAACAGCACCTACAACATAATCGCTAGCATCACACAGAATTTCAAAGGGTAAATTGCAATCAGGTGGCTGAACAATAGGTGCAAAAATCAAAGCTTCCTTAAGTATTTCAAATGCTTCTACACAATCATCATCAAAGACAAAAGGAATATCTTTTTGTAAAGGTTAGTTAGAGGCCGAGAAATTTTGAGAAGTTCTTAATGAACCTCCTATAAAAACCGGCATGACCAAGGAAACTTCTTATACCTTTGATGTCCTTGGGACATGGAATCTTTTCAATAGCATCAACTTTAGCTTTATCAACTTCAATACCTCTTTCAGAAATTTTATGCCCCAAGACAATACCTTCATTAACCATAAAGTGGCACTTCTCCTAGTTCAAGACAAGATTAGTTTCTTCACATCTCTGCAAAACTCGATCAAGGTTGCTCAAGCAATCATCAAAAGAGGATCCATAAACGGAGAAATCGTCCATGAAAACCTCACAAATCTTTTCACAAAAGTCAGAGAGTATAGCCATCATGCATCTTTGAAAGGTAGGAGGTGCATTACATAAACCAAAAGGCATACGCCTCTAAGAAAAAGTATCGAAAGGGCAAGTAAAAGTGGTATTTGCTTGATCATCAGCTGACACAGGTATTTGAGAGAAGCCAGAGTAACCATCAAGAAAGCAAAAATGTGTATGTTTGGATAATCTTTCTAGCATTTGATCAATGAGAGGCAAAGGGTAATGATCTTTTTAGTAGCTTTATTTAATTTGTGAAAATCAATTACCATCCTATAACCTGTAATAATTCTTTGTGGAATCAATTCATCTTTATCATTAGGAACGACAGTAATACCTCCCTTCTTAGGGACACAATGGACATGACTTACCCACCGACTATCAGCAACGGGATAAATTATACCTACCTCAAGGAGCTTTAATATTTCCTTTCTTACCACTTCTTTCATCTTAGGATTCAGTCGTCGTTGGTGATCAATAACTGGTTTGGCGTCTTTCTCCAAATTTATTTTGTGTTGACATAGAGTGGGACTAATGCCTTTAAGATCATCAAGAGTATATCCAATAGCAACGTGGTGCTTCTTCAGAGTTTGCAATAATTTTTCTTCCTCCTTCTCTGAAAGGTTAGCACTAATAATAACATGATATATCTTCTTTTCATCAAGGTAAGCATATTTAAGAGTATCAAGTAAGGTTTAAGCTCAAACACGGGATCACCCTTGGGTGGAAGAGGATCCCCTAGGATTTCAACATGCAAGTTGTGTTTCAGAATAGGTACCTGTTTAAAGAATACTTCATCTATTTCCCTTCTTTCATTCATGAACAGATCATTTTCATGGTCTAGCAAATATTGTTCTAAAGGATCAGTAGGAGGCACGGCAATAGAAGCAAGACCAACAATTTCATCTTTACTAGGCAATTCTTTATCATGGGGTTGTCTACGAAATTTAGCAAAATTAAACTCATGAGACATATCCCCTAAACCAACAGTAACAATATCCTTATTGCAGTCTATCTTAGCATTAACAGTATTCAAGAAGGGTCTACCAAATATAATGGGACAAAAGTCATCTTGTGGAGAACCGAGAACAAGAAAATCAGTAGGGTATTTAACTTTCCCACACAAGACTTCAACATCTCTAACAATCCCAACTGGTGAAATAGTATCTTTATTGGCAAGCTTAATTTTAACATCTATCTCTTCTATCTCGGCAGGTGCAATATCATGCATAATTTCTTGGTATAAGGAATGAGGTATTGCACTTGCATAGCACCCATATCACATAAGCCATGATAGCAATGATCTCCTATTTTAACAGAAATAACATGCATGCCTACAACAGGTCTATGTTTATTTTTAGCATCAGTCCAGCAATTCTAGCAGCTTCATTGCAGAAGTAAATAACATGCCCATCAATATTATCGGCCAAGAGATCTTTAACCATAGCAATACTAGGTTCAACTTTAATTTGCTTAGGGGGTTTGGGTGTCTTAATATTACTTTTGTTAACCACAGTTGAAGCTTTAGCATGATCCTTTATTCCAACAGGGAAAGGTGGCTTCTCAATATAAGCAGCAGGAACAACAGGATCATCATAAGTGATAGTATTTTCTTCAACTTTAATAGGTGCAACTACTTTTACTTCAATGGGAGGATTATATTTAAACCACCTCTCCTTAGGAAGATCAACAGGAGTAGCAAAGGATTCACAGAAAGAAGCTACTATCTCAGAGTCAAGTCCATATTTAGTGCTAAATTCACGAAATGCATCGGTATCCATAAACGATTTAACACAATCAAACTTAGGTGTTATACCTGACTCCTTACCTTCGTCGAGGTCCCAATCTTCAGAGTTGCGTTTAATTCTTTCCAATAAATCCCATTTAAATTCAATAGTCTTCATCATAAAAGATCTAGTACAAGAAGTATCGAGCATGGAGCGATTACTGAGAGAAAGCTCTCAGTTTCGCAACGTTGGTTTGACGTCATGTCAAATAACACTTTTTGAAGAGGCTTGTTGAGATTGCTCAAAACAAGATTATTCTTTTGGATGTGGAGAGTTAGGATGGGACTAATGATCCTTAAGTATAGGGCATACATCTCATCGCTAGTGATCTCCTCTCACTAAGTGAGCAAAAGGTAGCTCTTCTTTCGAGATTGTTATGTGCAATTCTACCCTCATTTATTCTTATCCTGCCTCACATCTACTCTGATAAAGAGGATCTATAAATATATCACTATGATATACCATTTTTATACATCAGGTAGATAGACTATGATATTTAGAAGGGTATGCATATGGTAAGTTGTGCTCAATTTAGCTCCAGCATCTCATAAACGGGAGTCCCTTTGGTGTTGGAATCAAGGGATTCCTCTCATTGCACAAGATTTGTCAACATGCACAAGGTTCTCATTTGCCAATAGAGAGTATTCTCCTTATTCTTTTTTAGTGAAGGACGCTGTCAACAGTTATATATATTCATCTCTTATTCGCATTCATGCTGATTCAGCAAAGTCTCGAAGATCTTTCATCATGACTAACCATAAAAAGATTTAGGTTCTATAACGAAGAAGTTTATGGTAATGCGGCACGAAATTGGACAATATAGACATAAGAGATCTCAAACCACTCGGATAGTAGTTGATACTCAGGCTTAACATTTCTTTGTCATATATGCAAGTATCAGCGGCTTGCTCACAGAACTCTTAGCCAAAATTGTCGCATTGAGATACATATCATCACGACTATTAAACACATAACAGTAACACAATATCCTTATCCTGCGAGTACTATACATAATTCAGCCATTAATTCAAGTTGATTTCTCTAGAATAAGGGTATGTGCCAGTAAATTACTACGACAATATATCAAAACTGTAAGATTATGTGGAACTGGTTAGAATACATAGTGAGAGAACAATACAGTTCAGATTAGTGAGAGAGTTATATATCAATCAGTAGTCACCTTAACTAAGACTTCAACGATTCTAACAATCCAAGTGTGGGGAATTATGATTAGAGATATTCATATGTGGTGGCAAAGGCTTATTGTTGGAACATTCTGATCAAGTCATCTAATCAACAGGACAGCAAGTGAGTGGACAGATATATGTATAATCCACTATGTAAATATTTATTATTGCGTGACTATGTAGAAAAAGCTGGATAATGAACTTTTCTTTCTATATAAATAGCGAAGTGTTAATAGGTATTTGGCTACCTTGCATACACAACACTGATCGATGATCACAGAGATTAATAACATACCGAAGAGATACGTAATGATTTCACCTTATTTCTATACCAGGTAACTATAGTATCATGTATCTCTCATTAGAAACGGGGCTCGTGATCCCCACTAGGAAATTATGATTGCAATATTTTGACGAACAATCATACGAAATGCGCAAAGAGGACTATCTATAGATGGGTGCAGCTTCATTCGAATCGATAATTATAACGCAATTGTGGAGGGCTCTCCTAATTACGGAATACTATATGGGTAATAAGGAATCTTTAAACATAGACATTGTAATAACTTGGGCATTCAGCTTAGTGAGTATGCTAGGGTGGTTGGGTGTTAATATACTCCAAAATTCTTGTATAGTTGTAAGAACGTTGTATAGCCACTTGTATATATGCTTTGTCGACATTAACATCACTCTGATTATCCAAAGGCGAAGTGTAAGTATTCTAAGAGATATTAGCTAAGCAGCGGACAACATGGGATAAAACAAGAACAAATTAAATAATGTCTATAATAACTTCTGAGCTGCTAGAATAGGTTACCAATTACTATTTATTGGGTTACATAGTGGAGACGTATATATAGTATTAACAAAATCCATATATCATTTAATGAGAGAGATTTCATAAGCTCTCCGGGAGGAGGCCGGCGGATTCAACATTATATAGAGAAAGAAATAGTATCTAGATCAGTCTCATAGTGATAGCTTTGTACGTAGTTTCACTAAAATACATCGTGTAATCCATAAATACAATACTCAATCTTAATCTAGTAGTCTACGAGAAGGTGTTAACTACTGTCACTACCTTACCTAATCGAGCAAACCGACTATATGAAGTCTCTTGTCCTGATTAAATTGTACAGCTTTCCATAATTAGAATATGCATTTAATATTAGATATATATTCAATGGGTCTTCGTCAAGTATAGGCTGACATTTCTGTACAAGGAAATGTATGTTTGACGTATTACAGGATACAATCGCGTTGGCTGGTGGGTGCTGGGCACTCGCCTGAGCGGGCCGCTTGGAAACGGCAGATTACTCGGGAAGGATAGAAGGGAAGCCGAAGCACGATAGAACTGTCTTTTCGAATAATCAGGGCTATTTCTGCTCTGTGTGAGAGGAGCTTCGTATGTTTGGGGCTGAATATAAATTGACGTAATAGCCGCTTGGCCCACGCTGCACTCGACGCCTTTTCGTCCTCTCGCGAGGAGCGCCAAAAATTATATATATATAAGGCTAGCTGTAGATCACGATGAAAGGACTGCTGGGTCGTAACTCCTTCTCGTAGAGGTACATTTACAGGCTCTATCACGGGGTACCTGGTTATAGTTGCATGAGGCGAGGCAATGAGCTGGATCACATAGCGTACCGAGTTAGATGAATCTGCGATATGCGCTATAACAAAATGAAGGGAATAAGGGGTAACTTCGGCTGTGGATTAAAAGGATCCCGTCATCAAATACGTCCTGAGGCATAGCAATGCCGCCCGGCCCATTCTGTAAAGAGACTCAACTAAAGCTATCCATGACGAACATAGATTAAAGTGCAAACTACACGATGCGGATGCAATGTTCATCTTCCTGCAGAAGCGATTTACTAGCATTGTTTCTTGCATATTTATGAAACTAATTTTAGTACCCGGTAAGACATTTTTAGCTCGACAAGTATAACATCTTCCATGAGTGTTTATTGCATTAGATGTATGCAGGAGATTACGCGTCTCTTTGCTGTCACATAACTTAAGGCTTCTGCGTTGTACGTCTTGATGAGTTGGAGCAGTGTGTATTGAATGATGAACACTGAACGAACAAGGCTCATTCATACTGGATTAATTGTTTTCATTAGTAAATAATGACAGTGTAAGAATCCACTAAGGGACAACAGTGGAGATAAACTCATAGTTTGTAGCACATTTACTTTTAATAAAGCACCATAGCAGAGGTTTTCACCTCACCGCACTTTCTACTTAAACGGGAAAACAGCTACGCAGAAGAGGAGTAGTAGATGAAATATGATCAACATTCAAAAATTAGGGACTCTAGCTCGATGAGCCGTTATGTATATCGATAATAAAGATCGTAATTAAGTGTCGCGACAGCGCACGAGATGGAAGCCACGAGTATGAGAGTCGAATTGAGAATCGGTTAGTAATAGGAATAGGTTATTCTCTTAGAGAGGCCATTCCATTGGAATAATTTTTCATTGGTACATAGATAGAGACTTTGTGAATAAGATATTTCATGATATGAAAGGAGCTCAGATAAGAAGTATAAGAATAGTAAGTAATCACCGAGTTTACAGATCAGTATTGTGTGTGTGTGAGACATTCCAAAAAGTTGAGGAGTTATATTGTTAGACAATAGCGCACTAAAAGCTATGCTCTATCAGAGCTACTGCATATGAGTGGATAAAGCGCTTGCCATCGGGGCGAGTGGCAGCATGGCACTGTGCAGATTGAAGATTCGTTTCGAGGCAGATCTGTGAGGTAGACTAGGGGTTTTAAATTTCGATAGCACTCTTAGTGGAATATATCATCGCTGCGTTTGGATTTGATAAGATCGAGGTGATTCTTTGTGTAGTGGCGGTTGACCGGTGCTTTTTTGCTGTCCTTTCTGTGGAGCAATCATCCACTATTATCGATGTGTAAACACTATAGAAGAGCAGTATTGACGCAGAATTACAAAGGACACGTATTAAGGTACCTATACATATGCAATGAAACATATGGACAATAGCCTACTAACTCAACTTATAAAACTAGGAGGTTGAAAGCTCGTTGACGAGGACGCGATGACTCAGGCTATTGGTCCCGTCACCCTAGCAACCCAGTCATTTCTACTTATTAATTCCGGATCAATAGATACAGTTCCTGTAAGTGGCGAAACCTACATAGTCGGTAGAATAGTGATCATGTATGGTGAGCGTCATCTAGTGTACGAGCCATAGAGGAAAACAACATTAACGACTCTCTAATGTAGTGGAACGAGAGACATAGATGTCAATGATACTTGAAGGTAGAGTGTATGGTGTGAGGACGGTCCGTCGATAGTTCGGATGAGGCAAATGGTACGGAGGAATAGGGAAAGGTTAGGTGTTCATTTGATCAGGTAGGGGTTATGTGATGGAGGGTTTATCATAGTCATACTATGAACACGTGATTATTAGAAATAAGGGAAATCATCAACTTATAGGGAGGATAGGAGCAGATACAGTGATGAACGATGATATTTCTCTGAAGATTTGATGACGCTATTCTGGATGCGTATTAGAATATGGGAACTGTATACAAAAGGCATTTAGGAATACGGCAGTATGGTAACATTGGGCGAATTTGACGATCGTGACGCAGATTGGGGATAGTGGGCTGACGGTATGGGGAAGATGTTGATCTGCTAATTTCGACAAACTCATTTGCCCAGAGCCGAAAGTATTGGGCGTGGGGAGAGAGAGGTAGGTGATGGGGTAAGATTCAGATTTGGCTTGTCGCTCATGAGGGATAAGTATGAACTCCGGGCTGACAGAGAGACTGACTTGTGGGTGGGAGCTAGATGGTTCGCTTCATGGCGGCTGTGGTGTTCATCCCCGGTGTAAGTGAAGATCTTTGGCTTATAATCCTCAGTCCTCTTATTTGAAATATTTGCCATTACGATATAGACTTATATTCGTGGCCCAGAAGATAGACATCGGGGCTACGCAGAGTTTGTTTGGGCGCCGACCCACAGCGATAGTGGGGGTGGAGCAATGGCGGAAGTCAGAGGGAGGAAGCAGAGCGCAGATCTTCTCCGAACGATTCTCTGATATCCAGGTTAGTGTTGTTCCGCCGTTTTACTTACTATGTTCTTCGACTTTCGCGCCATATTTCATATCATCTTCTGGAAATAGTGTCCTGCATGGAAGTGTTGAGACGGACTTAGTTGAGTAGCGTGCAGTAATAGTTACGTTACTATATTCTTGCACATTGTTTCACCTAACCCCAGAATCCATTACTGCCTGCGGCATTCCTCATTAGCAGCATCTTGGAATGGCAGTAATAAAGATCGGTTGATTGTACTAGATAAGAGAGAAAGTAAGTATTGTGACATATGTTATAGTGTAGTTAAAGAAGCCATAAATCATAATATTTTCATCTCCCAAAATACACTTGGCTTTCGTGATAAAACCCGATGCGATGCAGAATTGGGACGATCAAAGCGACAGGGCCAGAACTTCTTGCCACGACTGTGGCTCAACAGGCGGCTTATTCGTATAGCCGTGAACGGATTCATTCAACCCCTCGTCCAAGCCGGGGTTATAGCAGGCATATTGAGTCGCCCGTAGTCTCAAGCAGTGAACAACGCCGTAACCAGCCTCGTGGGCATGACCGACGCACGGTGGTGTTGATGCTCAAACTTTGGTGGATCAAGGCAGGGCGCGTCGGGAGGCGGAGCTGGGGTTCAGCTAGCGGTTCAACAGCAACCTTCGGTTTATCTGTCATCATCTGTGGAGGCAGGGGTGACCTCCAGAACCTTGGGTGTGCCGTGTTTAGCGCCGGCTCCGCGTAATGTTTTTGCCTAAGGATTTCAAGGGTCCTCGTAAGGTACCTAATTACACAACAGATCAGCCCTTGAAGCTTGGATTGAGAGTTATGAGATGGCCATGGAGATGTTGGATGTTATTGATGCTGCATGTGCTAAGTACTTCACCATGATGTTGGATGGGCCAGCTCATACTTGGATGAAAGGGTTGCCCGCTAAATCCATAAGGTCATGGGCAGAGTTGAAAGCCCGTTTCATCCAAAAATTTAAAGATACATGCAAGCAGCCTCTGTCGATCTTGTACTTGGATTCCTGCGTCCAAGGTGAGGGCGAGTCAACAACCAATTGGGTACGCCGGATCTCAGCTGTTATACATTCATCAAATATTATCTATGCCGGTTCTGCAGTCCTGATGTTGGAGAAGAACTGCCATTTTCTCCCCCTTAAGTAGAAATTGGGGTAGCTTAAGCGCCATTGTAATGACATGGGGGAGCTCATGGCGGCTCTCGTCAAATATGTTGATTCTTATAGTACCAAGGACCCCGACTCTAATGAAGAAAAGGCGGGTAAGGGAAAGAAGAGTGGCAATGTGAAGGGACAACATCATAACATGGCGGGTCATGGTGGCAATGGCAAGCGTAAGGCGGAGAACAGTTTAGACTCTGTAGCCAGCGCCAATACGCAGAATCATAATCAGCGTCGAAAGGGAAAGTCGCCCCGTTTTGGAGGGCCAAAGTTCAACCTTGAAGCCATGATGAACCAGCCTTGCCCAAAGCATGGTACACATGAGAAGCCGACCAATCACTATGGAAGGATTGCTTCATCATGAGGCAGTATAGGAATTCCAATTTTTTCTAGAATAATCATGTCCTAAACGGCGGTTCAGGTTCTGGCTCTCACGGGCCCGACTTTGGTGGTGGCGGATAAAACTCTGGTTTCCAAGGCCAAGGTAACCAAGGTGGTTTTAATCAGCAGTCTGTCAAGGAGTCGCAGCAGAATGTTATGTAATGTAATACACTGGTAGCAGTTGAAGCTTTGGCTACATATCATTTCCATCTTACTGATTCTGAGAGTGTGCAGAGAGCAAATATAAGAAAAATCCTATCATTGTTATAAAAGCGGCAGGGGTGAAACTCGGCATGACTAAAGTTAAGCAATCCGCGGTTTTGTATCCCTATACCCATTTGTTATATTGAGATGCGTCTGTATATAATACTAATTTTGATTTGGAGCCGTGAGATCACCCACTTCTCATGTTTTCGGGTTGATATTATCCAGGGTAAATTTCGGCTTTTCTAGAGAGATGGTGACCAAGCACGTAATTTGTGAAGCGATACACTGAGTTTTACATAAGAGACTTAATTAGAGTGAATGAGTGAAGTTCAACACAAAAATAGAGATAGATATCTTTCGAACTCATATTATCTCGCATAACTTGAGATTATCTTGACAGTATCTAAGAATTTGTGGAATGTCGAAGTATTTGTTAAACACTTATATAGCTTTTCACCGTAAGTGCGTGTCACACTAGGATATGATCACACGCGCATAATGTGTACTCCATTTAGATTACTGTAGCATCGTTCAAGTGGGAAATAGGTGAATATCGCAATTATTATGTAATAATCGGGCTATTTTGGTTTGATGATTAATGATTCTAGAGTGAGACTTGACCCTTGGTGGTTAAAATTAAAGCCCTATCATGCTTGTATTTGGGCGGCCGGGCTTAGCCAAGTTATTGGTGGAGGCTTTGTTATGGTGTCTAATCACCAGAATGGTACAGAACTAACAGCATATACATGATCAGCTCTATAAATGAGATAGATAATGAGCAATCAAGCACTATCCTCAATGACTCAAGCGTACATAAATCACCATAGATACTCCAGTGATGTGAGCTGTAGAAGGCTAGCTGCCTATGTTTGTTGTCTGTTTGTGCAACTGAGCAGTTAAAGTTTTATAAGAGATCACTATATGGAAACTAATGGACCATGAATTTTTTTATCTGCGAAAGCATCATAACTTCATGGCTCGTTATCGTATTGTATAGTCGCACTTAGATTTGTACATCTAATGAACCTACGAGATACATATGCTGAAATGTCTCAGTTCGGTTGATTTTGGTCTCGTTTGGCCATATTTGTAAGGTCTGACATCATCCAAGAGTCTCACGATCCATGAATTGTCTCTAAGGTCTTGTAGATCATATAATATGGAAATACAGGATTGATATGCTCACCTATAATTAAAACAAAAAAAACAGATTATTACATGATCTCTAAATACAATGGTTTGAGTGTGAATGTTTTCAATCGATGACACAGTACTAACACAAAGGTTCCTTCAGAGCTATAAGATAAGGTAAACACATTTCACTTCTATATTTTTGAGCAAGATACATTGCGAATATATCAATTCTTCCCTTGTGTGTTCCGTATTCAGGACCGATTGACTACGAGAGTCATAGGTCGGTCTCCTACGCTTGCTATCGTATGGAGGAAATTCACCCAAAATGTTAATAACAGGGTGGGTGTTCGATCATTGAGTACTCAGTTTCCTACGTTGCTCTTTAACTGAGTGATGTAAGCATATAGGTCCTGATTTTGGCTGAATTACAAGTTTCGTGCAACGATCTAATTGGCTGCTTGCGGCTATTCTCCATCTAAGTGTGATGGAAGCAGAATTTTTCTCTATAACTCCTGAGTAGTTTTTGTTAGACCTCCTAGGATTGAGACGATCAGCAGTGGAAATTATAATGCGATTGGTACTTTAAGCAGAGTGCAATGGTCTACTATTTGTGGGATGTATGCAACGTTGCAGATGTTGTTGTGGATTATACACAGCCTTAACAGGCTTGTCACGGCCTGATCCTTTCGCTCTCGGGACTCGCTCTTTGCACTCTTCTCGCTTATATCGTGTGATTTTGACATGTAAAAGTTCGGATTTGTGAGACAGCTAAAAGCTGGGTTTTGTATGAATTGTAGCAGCGTATAATAATCTCATTCTCAATTGGGAGTTTACTATAGAGGAAATCATGCTATATAATATCAAAAAGCAAGAGATATTAAGGGAGAATATGGTACAAGAATGAGAATGATGTGAATAATAATAGTTTGATTCCACTTTACTGGAGATAGATATCTGCTGTAAATGTCTTACGCTTTTTGGGCAAGAGTGCCGGTCAAGTGCGACAACAGTACACTCTAAACGATCTAAGTACTAAAATTGTACGATATTCAAATGTTAAGTCGAGCTATAGAGACCATATTTCAATCAGTAATTCAACCATGATACGGCGCAGTCACAATGACTGATTAATGTGAGAGCTTATAGCATATATGTAGAAGTTACAGGTAGAGAAGAAAATAATAATGATATAATCAAAGCAACTGTAATTGAAAAGTATATTACACTGCTTTGAAATATAGCTTATATGTGAAGATTTTCCGACAAGAAGAGCTCTAAGAGTACATAGTGCATTAACGTGTGCTATTTGTGGTCTTGTATTGTACAAGGGCAGCTCTTGGCTTTTGGTTTTAAAGCTTGGTATTGGACAGCACTTAAAACCAACCGTGTGATATATCTAATGGCGCCTTAACAAGTTGCTCATGGCTGCAAACAAGCGAGAGTGTTACATCATGAGGCTAGTCTACAATGTGCCGTTGGATACTAGCGAGGTTCACAATAATTGGCGTTTTCTATTCTTCGAGTCTCAATCAAGTGCCAATGGGTCAATAGAGAAAATCTGATTATAATGGTTAATTTACTGATGTAAGATGGTGGCGAAGAATAACCATTTCTAGTAATTTTGTCATGTAAAGTGTATTGTGTTGAGGGTGATTAAGTCCAGCGCTTGAGTTTTGGTAGCTTGAAGGCCAAACAAATCAATACGACCTATTGACTGCCGCCGATTTTACTGTACATTTTGCATTTCTATGGATATAACGACTCTTTTTGTTTTTTGGCATATTATCAATGTGACTTTAAGACAATCGTTACCGAATGCTTGTTTGCACGGAGTGAGATGAAGATATGTTATTGCTGGATTACACGAAGGAGAGTACTAGTGCGCAGAGCAAAGAACTCTATCTCGATTTCAAGAGAACACAGGGACTGGTCGAAATTTCATATTACATTCTAGTTGTGCGGGTGAAAAGGTTGCTAAACAAGTGCTGCAGATCTGATAGCAGAGTATCACCATTAGCAAACAGGTTATGGTGTATTCGGAGCCGTCATGAAAGTCTCTACTTTGCAAACTATATTTCTCCTTGGTCATAATCATAACACAAAAAAGGGGCGACGCCACCATCAGTGGATCGTATGGGCTCGTTAGTTCTCGCCTTAGGTCGGCTCGTGATAGAAGGGGATTAGTTGACACTCCTTAGCTTATGGAGATCGGTCTACAAGGGCTATGGCCACCAAGTATTTTCTGGTATGCGATAAACTAGGAGCAAGTTATGGAGCTCGCGAAATGCGTCACCAATATGGTATGATGAGAAAATATGTTTCAGTATTTCTGATTGAGCGCACGCATTATAACTATCATAAGACGTTGGCTAAGGAAGCTTTATATAAAGCGCTGAGGGGACTAGTGAAGATTGGCTGTGCAGCCAGAAGCGAAGATATAGGAAATGTTGGGTCTCTATTCACGATGAGTGATTACAGCATTGAGGGCTCGGGGGCCGAATGTTTTAAATCGCAGCCATGGGAAAAAGGTTGACTCCAAAATCATTGTCGTTTTCCTATCTCAATGTCAGTTCTGTTTAGATCGTGTAGATCGTAGTGTTCGCCTTGCTCTGAAACAATCAGGCACGCACACCTTCCTCACGTGCCTTCGTTGGAGTCTAGTGATTGCCTCATGGTCGGTCGATTGGCTAACGAGATCGAAGGGACTGCAGCGACACGGGGGTAGAGGGTATCGTAATGTGAAGAACGACTTCGAAAGAATTTGTGCGCTCAAGCTCGGAGGGTGTTTAAGCATGCGTTTGGGAGTTACGGAGACCCGCTCGATGGCAGGCTTAGCCTAGAGAGCGCAAGGTTAGATACTATTGCCCTCGGTCATTTTAAAGGTATATATAGTGGGATCATGTTGACGAGGAAAATGAGGACGGCCTAGTTGCTGTGCAATCCGAGCGTGTTAGGCGCATAGCAACGAATATACAAGCTTCTGGACCTCTGCAAGAGTATGAACGGATCTTCCTCGGATAAATCTTTGGCACACATTGATTACCACTTTCATCACTCATCTGCCTCTCACGTGATGAGTATAAATCTGCTAGTCTCTTTTTCAAATCTCTTCGGTGCACGCTCGGCTGGAGGGTCTAGATTGTTAACGAACATTGACGGTGTTGTAATAACCTGTGTCTTTGAGTGATAGACGAAATCTTACTTCGATAGTAATATGGAACCTCTCACTATATTCTGTTAGTACTATTTATATGTAACCTCCCTGAAGCATATAGAGTATCTTTTGCCAGAGCATAGCTGAAATATGATTTAACCGTCTCGGTATCTGACAAGTTATCCGGTGCAGAACGATCATCATACTATTAGTCCAATCGGTCAATGTGTCAAGTTATTCGTTTAGGAGTCTAAACGTTACATGAGGAGCAGGGTTACCACACGCTATTGTGAGATTGTTTTGAATAGGTATGAATGTGTGAAGTAGCTTCATACGACAATTGATTTTTCATTGAACTGATGCTGTTCTGGAGTGATATTAGTGATGAGCTATATCTAGATATAATCTAGATAAGGATGCGAGACTTCTATATTGTTTTAGCCAAGAAATGGCTTGTCAAGATCTCATATGAGGATTATTTTGGCTTGGTCTAGGCTGATTCTAAAATTGCTGTGATCAATTGTTGAGGAAGAGAGTTGACTCTCAGTAATGTGATAGGTTGTGAGATTTGCAGACATTGCTAATGGAAGACTAAATTTTATAATAGAACTATGTTATATTAGCTGTGGGTAGCGTATACGTCGGATAGAGGCTAATCTTATTGCGTCCGCAGAAAGATTGCCAGGTCATAGTGGCTAGGAAGGTTGGGAACACTCACTCTATTCAAGTACGGTTTCTCATAACATATGGTTGTGATTATAGAGAAAACTCACTATAGCATTTATCTTTGGTTTGAGTGAGTGATTTATTTGTGTGAATATTTAGCAAGATTGTGGTTGCGAGCCAAGAGTGGTTATATAGCGGTAGTGTATGTTGTGAAACTAAGCCGTATATGATACAATATTGTGTCAGGTTCAGATAGAATGAATAAAAGTGTGATTCTTAATTCCGCAAGTTGTGACCATTCTAACACCAGCATATAGGTTTGTAGTTGACTCATCTTGGTCAACGAATATGTTTGTCCAGACAGTTGTAAAGTGGTGATTTTTCAGGTTCAATGCACTCATTATAGCATTGTTTTATTAAGTTCTGTTACTATTTTGAACATTTTTGGCTAGGCTTTTCATCAAGTGCATTGCTCCATCAGCTTTCACATGTTCTCAAGTGCATGGGAATAGACCATATTTTAACCGGAGGTAGAGAAAGTGCTCAATTATTTAGAGGTTTCTTATTAAAGCTTACAGAGTGTCTGGTGCATTGGCCCTTTTACATAGGAGGATGGTCGGGTTGTTGGGTGCCCTGGAAGTTATACGTTGAATTCGTGATCAGCCATCTGCACTACAGAAATCTTATATTACACGGAGTAATTAACTAGTATTCATGAATTAATAATGAACCCTGCCAGAGAGATTATAATGCCATAGCCTCGTTGTATGAGGCAGGCCCATGCATTTTGCTTCTTGTCCTAGTCGCGTTTTTAGGACTCTTGACATGCTAAAGTCCCATGTATGACGGTATCTCCCTAACGGTTTGTAGACTTCGTTATGTCAGACTTAGCGCTGCTGTTTGCGGGTTTGGTTCGATTACGACTTTGCATCCCTGCATATGGAATAATAATTGCATACGGACAGTATGCTCACTGGACCTGTTGAGGCTGAAGATGGTTTGATAAGATAAGAGGATCTGACTTGATGTTTGCTGATGACTGTCTCCGGGAGGACGAGGCATATTTTGTATAGTAGTTGATAAACATGTGTTTTGCAGAGCCATTGATGTACGACCAGATTGGCGTGCTCCTAGTAGCGTCGATATAGGCCCGTTCAGTCGCTAAAAATGGATATTCGAAGTGATATTTTTCAAGGAAATGGAGATTAGGGTGCTTTCCAGCAGAGCTCATCGCAAAAATACAGATCAGTTTAACATAGACTCAGAAGTTTGCCATAATTGCGCAGTATAGCGGAGAAAGGAAGCTGGAGAAGGGATCAAAATCCTAACATTAACCAGTTGGGTCATAACTACAACATTAACCGTAGCACGAGAGTAGGAGAGAGTGTGGATACTCGACTAACGATA
This sequence comes from Triticum urartu, assembly GCF_003073215.2. Lineage (NCBI taxonomy): Eukaryota > Viridiplantae > Streptophyta > Magnoliopsida > Poales > Poaceae > Triticum > Triticum urartu. Next base: position 341,352,929 of record NC_053022.1, read on the forward strand.
GGTATCGAGTGCCGTGGAGGCAGGAGACGCGCAGGTGGGCGCATATTGGGGTGCATGGGAACTATTGCTCATTCTTACGGCTTATTAACACTTCGTAGGCAACTGGCTGTTGTTATGTACCACTATTCTATGAGCTCGTTGAGGGTGAATTTTTGCATGTATATGTATGTCATTGATGAAATCAATAGGCGGTCACTAGCCACTGATAATTAGGGCTCTGTATTTTTTGTATAGGAAATGAGATAGTCTCTTTGAGGGTTTGCGTCAAGCGGAGCGTCATATGTTATCACTTGGTGTGCGTGCGCTCAACGAGGAGCATGTGCTGTGTGACTAGCCCAACCTCGTGATCGCATCTTAGCATGACTTACCATAGGCTTCCGCTGGACGGAACGGGTAGGCAGACACGTGATCATCCTGATTCTGGTGGATCGACTAGGATCAGAATATCTCATCCTGTGAGGGTCTTTGTGAGGTAACAGAAGAGCTTCGATCTGGTGCGGCCTGTAGATAATAGGCTTGGACGGCTGGTGGCTCAATGATGCGGATCCGAGAACTCGGTGTCTGTGAGGCTCATCATGGGCTTGTCAGCGGCCGCGTTGTTTTCCTTGGAAGAGAAAGTGAAGCGCAAAGGCCACCGGTTGTCGGTAGGTACTCTACATCAGTTTTTCCGGTTAGAGAACTGGACGGAGGGGGCTGTACGAATGAGAGTAGCTCTGGTGCGGTGGTGAAAGCTGCCAAGATCCCAGTATGCGTCTTGGTTGCGCTCGATCGGTCGTCCGGTCAGTCCCGCTAGACGTGGTGCAAAGCAATTAAAAGAACTCCCGGTGGGGAGCAAGAGAAGAGACAGAGGACGGGGGCAAGATGTGGGGATGGGTCTCCTGGTCACGGGCAGCATTGTATAGGAGGGTAGAGATAGATACAGTCGCATTGGTGATCAATAAGGTCAAAGGTATAGGGGTTCTGTGGAGTAAGAGTTTAGATTGCATTGAGGGACTGGAGAGTATTGTTGGGCAAAACTAATATGCTGGAAACTTATATGAAGGAAAGAGAAAGGATTGAGTCTATAGTTTCATACACTAGGATTTCGAAATGTCAGGAAGACATGCAAAAGTGAAATCTTTATAATTTGTCGTCGTCCTTTGTGGTTTTTGGAGCAAGGTAGAGTGAAGGGGGATAGGGTGGGAAATAGGGGTTGTGCGTAAAAGTCATTCTTAGGTATGCCGTCCGAGATCACTAGTATATAGGCATCACGTCCGTCGGACAAGTAGGACCGATCATGCGATGCATCCCATAGTATTAACCTCCCACACGAAAGGGACGTCTATCTGCCTTAGGTGCCATTAAGGCACTCTATAATTTGTGTCTCATGACATGTGGGCAGACAGGCAGCATGGTTGGGCCCCACATGTTCCTAGAGATGAGCTCAATATAAGGTTTCATCAGATGATAGCGTATGTTATAAGGCTTTGCGACACGAGAAACGACAATGATGCGTCACACGAGGGTAAAAACTCATGCAATATTATGAATAACCCATTCTGTATTTATTACTGCAGATGGGTATAAGTACCATATGGCTAAGCGTGTTCTCTCCTTTCTGTCATAATGGTGGTGAAAAGGGTCACGCACACAAAACTTGACAAATCTTCTTTCATTTGCAAACCGGAAACTTATAGATGTCAATTTCTCCTTAGCAAAGTATCAATCTATGTGGGCCTGGTGTTTTTTCCTTAGCAATAATATAGTCATTGCGAAAGAGATTACGTGCCATCATCTCACTTTTGTAAGTACGTTTCACGCAACCAAAGTTAAATATGAAACTGTATAGAATAATTTTCGAAACACTTTAACATAATTGAATCTGAAATATAGTAACTGATTTATGAATAGCTAATGGAGAATTAAAGATAGATACAGGTTACCTACGGAGTACTGAACAATCTATTTGATCATAATCTCACAAGATTTTAATTGAGTTACTGGGATCTCGCAGACACAAACAAATTGAAACGGTACCACATACTGGGCTATACAGAATGGTATACTCTAGAGTGTGTGGTCACTTTAATTAAATTAGCTCATATATATAGAGGATTAGAGGAATGCTGTGGAGCATGTCTTGTTGGAGTTATGTGTGAGTATTGATTCAAGATAGGTGTGTAAAATAGGCGATCGATTAGTCTTAATACAAAACTTCATATGTACACGTGGATTTCTCCACTCGTAGGTCAGAGGGGTAAACTACACTGACTATAATCTCGGGGACACCATTGGAGTTGATGTGAGGCCCTCCGTGATTAATGCCTACTCCTCCGGCGTTATTGCTTCCGGAAGAGGCCCCAAGATTGGTGCGATACTTCTTGGGTACAATGTGAAAAGGTTGCGGGTGGAAATAGGGTTTGTGGTGCTCTGGATGTTTTCGGGGTATGTGAATATATGATGATGAGGAAGAATAGGTGGCATGGAGTTGGAGGCAGAGGCAACACGACGTGTGTGAGGGTGGAGTGTCATCAAGGGACGAGTGTGGACCATAGTCAGGCGTAGGCACACCCACTTGCCATCGAGTCGGCAGATAAATGTGTTAGAGTCTTCTTCGAAGTAACTTAGTATCCATAGTCCTCTGGATCAGGGTTTGGTTCAAGACATCACAGCTCACTTCCGATAGAAAGTTAGATTTTACCGTTTTGACCTGTATGAGTTTGATATTCTTCTCTCTGTGCACTTAAGGTCTAAGAATATCTGGACATAGATAACAACAATTTGCACTAGGGCTGGGTTAAATGAAGTGTACGGAAATTGAAATCGTTAGTAGGTAATATATAAGTTCACATAGCGTTATCTATGTTCTTGTCAAATGACATGTTTCTGTTCAAGTTTTATAGCGCTGGCGTCTACTTGAGTCTTTTCGATAAGTAATCGAAGTGTCGACAGCAACGCAGAGACAGCTGAGAAAGATAGCGTATCTCTTACCTAGGTGATTATCGGTAGCGATCCAAAACTCAAATCTTGCTCCTTATCTCTCGTGCTCTACATGCACTCACTTAGCACACGTCTGAGCGGTTTCCAATCAAGTATGCTAACTACATTCTATCCTCATACATTACTTCATGTGTTCGATCTCTAAGTCTCACTGAAGCTCATACACAATAGACAGAGCTAGCAACTTTCTTCTCAAACACTCCTGTTTTACATAATCTGTATTGTACCGTGGTCTCCGCTCAACACGAAGAACTTTCCTACATATGCACTCTTATGTCATAGATAGCTAGTCAGCTCTCATCCTTACTACACGACCTCTCACTCAACTCAGGCCATCAGGTCCTTGGAAGCATACTTCTGAGTCGTGCAGCTCATCCAACGGCATTACTCGCAGTTATATGCCGTATACTAGCCCCCAATACTCTCACTGCTGCGCACAAACATCCTTACGTTTATTGTATTAATAAATGCTTCTAGCAAGGTCATAAAATACGTTGGCACCTGCTGAGAGACTCGGTGGTCAGTCACTTCGTATATCATTGCTCGGACAACAGTAACGGCGGGACGTTAACATCGAGTGTAACAATATTCAGCTCTCTTATCTGAATCTCGTTTAACTCACTACGATTGCATCGTTTTGGTCTCGGTGAGAACTATGGTTACAGTTTTGTGCTAAAGCCAATTTTTCCCTACTTCAAAGGAATAAATTTAATTACTATCATGGTGGTTGTTAAACATTGAGAATGGTTGACAGCATTCTCAATCCCAATACATCATATAACATCATTAAAACCCACAAAATTAATTTAGAGTAACATGTTGAGATTCACATGATAATCAGGTACTAGATACTCAAGATGTCCATAACCGGGGACACGGCTAACCATGATTAGTTTATACACTCTGCAGAGGTTTGCGCACTTTTCCCCACAAGACTCGATCGCCTCCGTTTGGTTTCTCGCACTACATGGTGTTTGAGAAGACGGATGACCGAGACATAGTCTTTCAGAAGCGCTAGCACCTTACGATGGGTAGACCGTACCACCTACATCCCCTACATCTGCTAGTCTACCACTGTAAGAGTTCGCACGACTTAGTCAACTATGCTAGAGCCCATAATAGCTTGTGGCTGCACACGGAAGTTTCTAGTATGAATAATCCCATGATCCCTTTGAGCCTGGGTGGCGGTCCAAAAGAAACAGGCAATCTTGGAATACCCAGGTACCTCAATCCACCCAGATGTGTGTTTAAGTTGCCACCTTAGATAAACCATTAATAAACAAACTCACATCTGTCATGAATATCACTCACCCAATCCACGTCTACTAGCATAGCAAAGCATAATGGCAAACGTAGAAGTAACTCCCAAAGGTTTGATAATAAAACAGGTAATAGGTACTACCTCAACTACTTCCCATCCCACAATTTAATTAGATCCTAATCATGCAATGTGTGAGGATCGATCTAATGCAATAAAACTGGGTAGTAGAAAAGGTATGATCAAAGTGTTACTTGCCTTGCTGATGATCCGCGAAACCCAGAGATTCGAAGTAAGAGGCGCGCACTCCGGGTATTCTATCGCAGATAAACAAACAAGCATACAATAAGTACTAATCTAATGCATAGGTAAAAGTCAAATAAGAGATCTAACCAGAAAGTTCAACTTAAGAACTCCAGTTTGCAAAAAGAATCAAATCAAACGAAGCAACGAAAATCAAACGGCGAAAGAAAACAACTTCGTTCTACTAATCTGGATCTAAGGCAATTTTTACAGTAGCAAAAACTTGTTTAAGTTGGTTAAACGGATAGAGGGTTTCGAGACAAAACTCCACGCGCTTGAATCGCCTGATTCTGATAAACGAGCGAAAAGTTATACTAAAACAAAAATCGAATCAGAAATCGCGATCAGAAAAATCGCGGATTTAATCCGAGAAAAAGAAAAACGACGAACGTTCGCTAGAACGAATGAACGGACGAACGCTCGCCATTTAAATAAATCGGAAAAACCGATCTATTAAAAAAACCAAAACTAAATAAAAACCGACGAAAAACGACAGAAAAACCGAACGGTTTTTCGAAAAAAATAAAATATGGTGGCGCGGATTTCGAGGCGAGGCGAACCTCGGGCGGCGGGTCGGCGGCGGCGGCGTCCGGCTCCGGCGACGGCGCGACATGCGGCGGCGGCGGCTAGGGCTGGGGCTAGGGTTCGGCCCGGGGTGGGCCGGCTTATAAAGCCTAGTCGGGCCGGAGTCCTAGTCAGACACGGCCCGTAGGTCGGTTCGTTTTTTTAAATAATTATGCGCAGAAGAAAAAAAATAAAAAGAAATACTAAACGGACTCCAAAAATCCTGAAATAAATTTTCCCGGGCTTCTAAAATCAAGCCGCACAAGGTGAACATTTATTTGGGGCCTAAATGAAATTTTGAAAAACGCACATTTTTCCTAAATTCAAATAAAATAACGAAAAACTCCGAAATAAAATCTTATTTTATTATTAAATCCTCAATATTTCTTTATTTTGGGAAAGTCATTTTATTCCCTCTCTCATATTTTTGTAATAGAAATAATTGATGATAAAATAATTTAAATCAAATGATCCTATTCTCAATATTTGAGAAAACTCAAATATGAAAATAAAGAATTTCCCAACTCTCTCCGTGGGTCCTTGAGTTGCGTAGAAATTTCTAGGATCAAACCAACGGCAAAATAAAATATGATATGCAATGATGATCTAATGTATAACATTCCAAATTGAAAATTTGGGATGTTACAAACCTACCCCCCTTAAGATGAATCTCGCCCTCGAGATTCGAGTTGGCTAGAAAATAGGTGAGGGTGGTCATTGAGCAAATCTTCCTCTCGTTCCCAGGCGGCTTCATCCTCCGTGTGGTTGCTCCACTGATCTTTGCAAAACTTGATAACCTTGCTGCGAGTGACTCGGCTGGAAAACTCGAGAATCTTAATTGGTTTCTCCTCATAGGTCAAATCGTTATCCAACTGAATTGCTTCCAATGGCATTGTGTCTCTCAAGGGTATGTCAGCCATCTCCGCGTGATACTTCTTCAACTGAGAAACGTGGAACACATCATGAACTCCTGACAATCCTTCGGGCAATTCCAACTTGTAGGCCACTTCTCCCATACGCTCCAAAACTCGATATGGTCCTACAAATTGTGGCACTAACTTTCCTTTAACTCCAAAATGCTTTGTTCCCCGAAGTGGTGATACTCGAAGATAAGCTCTATCTCCGACTTCATAAACTGTCTCCTTGCGTTTAGAATCTGCATAACTCTTCTGCCTGGACTGGGCTATCTTGAGCCTATCGTGAATCAATTTCACCTTCTGTTCAGACTCTTTAATCAAATGAGGCCCAAACAACTGGTGGTCTCCAACTTCGTCCCATGACAACGGTGTCCTGCACCTCCTTCCGTACAAGGCTTTGAAAGGGGCCATCTTTAAACTGGTTTGGTAACTGTTGTTGTAAGAGAATTCCGCATATGGCAAATTGTCGTCCCAACTAGATCCGTAATCTAGCGCACAAGCTCTCAGCATATCCTCCAAAATCTGATTGACTCTCTCGGTCTGTCCATCTGTCTGTGGATGAAAAGCTGTACTGAATTCTAGCCTGGTACCCAAAGTTTCATGCAACTGCTTCAAGAACTTCGAGGTAAACTGGGTTCCTCTATCTGATACGATACTCCTCGGAACTCCATGCAGACATACGATCCTGGTCATGTATATCTTTGCCAACTTAGCACTGGTGTAAGTGGTCTTTACCGGGATGAAATGAGCTACTTTTGTCAATCGATTGACTACAACCCAAATTGAGTCATAGCCTGAACGTGTTCTGGGCAATTCCGTGATAAAATCCATGCCTAACTTATCCCACTTCCATTCGGGTATCGGCAATGGCTGTAGCAATCCTGCTGGCTTCTGATGCTCTGCCTTTACTCTCTGACACACATCACAAACTGCTACATACTCCGCAATATCTTTCTTCATTCCGGTCCACCAGAAAATATCCTTCAAATCCAAATACATCTTGGTATTTCCTGGGTGAATCGAATATGGTGAATCGTGTGCCTCTTGCAGAATTAGCTTCTTGATCTCCGGGTCATTGGGCACATAAACACGGTCTTCAAACCATAGGGTGTCGTGCTCATCCTCACGAAATCTTTTAGCTTTTCCTTTGCTCAGTTTCTCCTTAATAGAGGCAATCTCCTTGTCAGTCTTCTGAGCTTCTCTGATTCTATCCATTAAAGTTGACTGAATCTCCAATGCTGCTACATAGCCTCTCAGAACTATTTCCAAACATAGATCACGAAGATTTTCTGCTAACTCCATTGGTATTTCTCCCGTCATTAGTGTATTGACATGGCTCTTACGGCTCAATGCGTCAGCTACTACATTAGCCTTTCCGGGATGGTAATGCAATCTCATATCATAATCCTTGATGAGCTCCAACCATCTCCGTTCTCTGAGGTTTAACTCCTTCTGTGTGAAGATGTATTTCAAACTCTTTTGATCCGTGTACACCTCACAATGGTTTCCAGTGAGGAAATGTCTCCATGTTTTCAATGCATGTACTACGGCTGCTAACTCCAAATCATGCGTAGCATAATTCAACTCATGAGGCTTAAGCTGTCTTGAGGCATATGAAACAACTCTCCCTTCCTGCATAAGCACTGCTCCAAGTCCTCGACGTGAGGCGTCGCAATACACCTCATAGTCCTTGGTCTGATGTGGCAAAATCAACACTGGTGAAGTAACCAAGCGTTTCTTCAACTCCTGGAAACTAGTCTCACATTCCTCGGTCCATTTGAACTTGGCATCCTTCTTTAATAACTCTGGTAGTATCCTGCGAGTCCAAGAAAACTCCGTATCTCTCCAACTGTGGTTGGTGCTTCCCACTTGGTCACGGTATCAACTTTAGTGGGATCTACTGCTATACCTTCCCCGGATATAACATGCCCGAGGAATCCTACTTCCTTCAACCAAAACTCACATTTGCTGAACTTGGCATACAACTGATGTTCTCTGAGCTTCTCAAGTACCAATCACAAATGTTCCTTATGCTCCTCTTCATTCTTCGAGTAAACCAGGATATCATCGATGAACACCACGACGAACTTATCCAAGAACTCCATAAACACTTTGTTCATCATGTTCATAAAATAGGCAGGTGCGTTAGTCAGACAAAATGACATAACGGTATACTCGTACATCCCATATCTGGTGGTAAAAGCTGTCTTAGGAATATCCTGTTCTCGAATCTTCAACTGGTGGTATCCTGATCGCAGATCGATCTTGGAAAATACCTTAGCTCCTTGCAATCGATCAAATAGATCATTGATCATGGGTAGTGGGTACTTGTTCTTGATGGTTACTTCATTCAATCCTCGATAATCAACAACCATCCTTAACGATCCATCCTTCTTCTCCACTAGAAGTACTGGCGATCCCCAAGGCGAAGAACTTGGGCGAATATATCCCTTATCTAGTAACTCCTTAATATGCTTCTTAATTTCCACCAAATCCTTTGCAGGCATCCTGTATGGTCTCTTAGATATTGGCCCTATGCCTGGCAATAGCTCAATCAAAAACTCAATATCTCTATCCGGTGGCATGCCTGGCAACTCTTCTAGAAATACTTCAGGGAAATCCCTTACCACTGGTACTTCCTCCTGCACAACTCCTGTTAAACAATTTACTTGAGTCCCTTTTGGCACATGCCGGGATACATACTTGATCCTTCTCCCTTCTGGGGTGGTAAGCAAGATTGACTTACTGGCGTAATCGATGTTTCCTCCATACATCGACAGCCAATCCATACCCAGAATTACATCCAATCCTTGTGATTCCAAAATGATCAAATCCGAGGGAAACACATGCCTACCTATACTCAATGGCACTTGAAAACATCCTTGACTGGCCATATACTCCGCTCCCGGTGAGCTTACTAGCATAGGTGTTCTAAGAACCTTAGTGGGCAAGTTATACTTATCCACAAATCCCCTTGATATGTATGAATGCGATGCACCAGTATCAAAAAGAATGAGTGCAGTAAATGACTTAACCAAAAACTTACCGATTACGGCATCCGGCTGCTCTTCAACCTCCTCCACGTTAACGTGGTTCACCTGTCCCCTGTTGAAAGGGTTCGGCTTCTTCCCAGAACTTCCATTGCCATTTTGTCCTTCAGGACATTCATTGGCATAATGTCCGGTCTTCTGACACTTAAAGCAAGTGACTTGGCTCAGGTCCTTCTTGGCTGGGGTTGATGGGTTGGTGCGATTCTGGCCGTTGCTTCCTCCATTTCCATTACCATTCTTGGTGCCATTGTGATTGTGCGAGCTACCTCCTCCATGGGTATGCTGAAAATGTCCTCCCGATCTAGGGGTAAAACGTGGCTTCTGCTAAGCTCCTGAATTGTACTTCCCTTGTCCATACTTCCTCTTGCGATTATCAATTTGCTGCTGCTTGCCTTCAATCATAAGAGCACAGTCTACCAACTCCTGGTAGTTGTTGAAGGTTGCTACCATCAACTGCATGCTCAACTCATCATTCAGTCCTTCCAGAAACTTCTCCTGCTTGGCTGCATCCGTAGCAACGTCATCTGGGGCATAACGTGCTAACTTACTAAAGTCCTCCACATACTGGCCAACTGTCCGTCCTCCCTGGCGCAAGTTGCGAAACTCACGCTTCTTCATGGCCATAGCTCCTGCTGAAACATGGGCAGTACGAAAAGCCTGCTGAAACTGGTCCCATGTGACAGTGTCGATAGGGAAAGTGGCTGTGAAATTCTCCCACCATGATGCTGCGGGTCCTTCAAGCTGATGTGCGGCAAACTTCACCTTCTCCGCATCTGTGCATCCTGCTGTGGTCAACTCTCTAACTGTCTTGCGGAGCCAATCATCTGCTACTATTGGCTCGGTGCTACTGGAAAACACCGGCGGGTTCAGCCTAAGAAAACGGGCTAAGTGATCAACAGGTGGTGGTGGTGGTGGGTTGTTGTTGTTGTTCCCCTGATTCTGATTTTAGACTAGCAACTGCATCAATGTGTTCCGCTGCTGGATCAACTGGGTGAGCTCCGGTGGAAAAGTAAATCCGGGGTCACGTCCCGGAGGCATCTGAGGGTTTAGAAAAGATGAGAGTTAAGAATAGAGGGGGTCTAAAGAGAAAACACTACCCATATGCACATGAGGCAAAAGCAAACAATTCACTTCATTCAATCAAACAAGGGCATACAATCGATCTAACTATCACAACAGTGCTCGGACTACTGTATTTACATGGTGGACTACTACTACTGATGAGGTGGTCTACTAGAAGTATTCTTCGGTTGCAGACTCCATGATATCTGCTCCTGCTTCATCAACATAGTCATCATCGCTATCATCTGGGTTCGAGTCGGTGTCGTCGATGATGATGTAGTCTTCCGGGCTAATCTCCTTGGGTTCTTCGTCTTCATCTACTGGTGTAGGGCCTCCCATAAATATTCCGATCTTCTTGATCAGATCGTCATTCTTCTCCACCAATACTTCAATTTCCTCTTCATAATCTTCACGTGTAGCCTTGAGTTCTTCCTCCAGTTCCTTGATTCTTGTCTTAGCCTTCTTCAGATCTATCATGTCGGCGCACATCTGATTCTCCTGTCGTCGAATGTGCTAGTTTAATTCCTGGATAAAAGCTGCAATGGATCTATCCCTTCTGGTGCTAATCATCTCCCAGTGCTCATCTCGACGCCCACAAATCTGGTAGATAGTATCCTTGAGATCATTGCGGTAGACTTCTCCAATGCGTCCCATGGCGATGTGAGCTGCCATGCTCTTTCCTAGACTCCAAGTTGGTGCATCGAAAGAAAACTCTATGGGCTTAGTGACTGGCATGAACGTCCTTCCTGGAACTTGAACTTGAATCATCCAGCGCTCTTCTTCAGGTAAAGTGGCGTTGTAGGTCCCGGTGAAGCTTGGTACTCCTATGTTCAGGTATCTAGTGACTTCCTTCAAGTGACGTCCAAAAGGTGTATCGTCATCCGGTTGCGTGAACTTGTTCTTTGCATCCGCCATCCTAAAGAGTAGAAAAGATGAGAGGACAGAAAAGAAGAGAATGAATAGTGATCTAGGTCTTTAGCTTAGTGGTCGTGTCCTACAGTTAGCGTGTGCTCTAGTACCATCTCTGTAGCGACCAGACCTCAAACAGTCTGATCTCTGTGCTCCGGTGTCATCCCTGGATCAGTAATGCTGACACCACACAGTACTCGGAGGATTTATAACAGAGTTGCAATCACACACTTATTACATCGAGTGTCTCAAGAGAGAACTTATTACAATAAATATGGCTTAAGGCCATCTAATAACGATAACAGCGGAAGGCTTGGAAGATAAGTGAGTCCATCAACTCCAACGGCATCACTGAGTATAGAACCACGACCTAAAAACTCCTTAATCGTCGTCTGAAAAGTCTGCAACATTAACGTTGCAGCCCGAAACGGGTCAGCACATGGAATATGCTGGCAAGGTAACACATAGAGAGTAATGGAATGAAACAACTATACTATATGCATATTTGGCTGGTGGAAAGCTCTATGGTTACAGTTTTGCGTAAAGCCAATTTTCCCCTACTTCAAAGGAATAAATTTATTTAACTATCATGGTGGTTGTTAAACATTGAGAATGGTTGACAGCATTCTCAATCCCAATTAAGCATCATCATTAAACATAACCCAACAAAATTAATTTTAGAGTAACATGTTGAGATTCACATGATAATCCAGGTACTAGATACTCAAGATGTCCATGACCTGGGACACGGCTAACCATGATTAGTTTATTACACTCTGCAGAGGTTTGCGCACTTTTCCCCACAAGACTCAATCACCTCCGTTTGGTTTCTCGCACTACATGGTGTTTGAGAAGACGGATGACCGAGACATAGTCTTTCAGAAGCGCTAGCACCTTACGATCGGGTAGACCGTACCACCTACATCTTCTAGTCTACCACTGTAAGAGTTCGCACAACTTAGTCAACTATGCTAGATCCCATAATAGCTTGTGGCTGCACACAGAAGTTTCTAGTATGAATAGTCTCATGATCCCTTTGAGCCTGGGTGGCGGTCCAAAAGAAAGCAGGCAAGTCCTGGAATACCCAGGTGCCTCAATACACCTAGATGTGTGTTTAAGTTGCCACCTTAGATAAACCATTAATTAACAATCTCACATCTGTCATGGATATCACTCACCCAATCCACGTCTACTAGCATAGCATGGCATAATAAGCAAACGTAGAAGTAACTCCCAAAGGTTTGATAATAATAGGTAATAGGTACTACCTCAACTACTTCCCATCCCACAATTTAATTAGATCCTAATCATGCAATGTGTGAGGATTGATCTAATGCAATAAAACTGGGTAGTAGAAAAGGTATGATCAAAGTGTTACTTGCCTTGCTGATGATCCGCGAAACCTAAAGATTCGAAGTAACAGGCGGCGCACTCCGGGTATTCTATCGCAGACAAACAAACAAGCATACAATAAGTACTCATCTAATGCATAGGTAAAACTCAAATAAGAGATCTAACCAGAAGGTTCAACGTAAGAACTCCGGTTGGCAAAAAGAATCAAATCGAACGAAGCAACGAAAGTCAAACGGCGAAAGAAAACAACTTCGTTCTAGTAATCTAGATCTAGGGCAAATTTTACAGTAGCAAAACCTTGTTTAAGTTGGTTAAACAGATAGAAGGTTTCGAGACGAATCCCTAGGCGCTTGAATCGCCTGATTCCGATAAACGAGCGAAAAGATAAACTAAAACGAAAATCGGATCACGAATCGCGATCGGAAAAATCACGGATTTAATCCGAGAAAAAGAAAAACGATGAACGCCGAATATTTTTTCCTCTCTTTTTTCGGCATGGAAATCGAGGCGCGACGAACCTCGGCGGCGGGATCCGGCGGCGGCGGCTGTTGGGCTGGGGGCTGGCTAGGGTTTCCCTCGGGGTGGGCTGCCCCGGCTTATAAAGCCCCCCCTCGGGCCGGAGTCCTAGTCGGACACGGCCCGTAGGTCGGTTCGTTTTTTTTAATTATTCCGCTCAGAAGAAAAATAAAAAGAAATAATAAATGGACTCCAAAAATTCCGAAATAAATTTTCACGGGCTTCTAAAATCAAGCCGCACAAGGTGAACATTTATTTGGGCCCTAAATGCAATTTTGAAAAACGCACTTTTTCCCTAAATTCAAATAAAACACCAAAAAACTCCGAAATAAAATCTTATTTGATTTTTTTATTAAATCCTCAATATTTCTTTATTTTGGGAAGGTCATTTTATTCCCTCTCTCATATTTCTATAATAGAAATAATTGATGATAAAATAAATAAAATCAAATGATCCTATTCTCAAAATTTGAGAAAACTCAAATATGAAAATAACGAAAACCCCAACTCTCTCCGTGGGTCATTGAGTTGCGTAGAATTTCTAGGATCAACCAAAATGCAAAGTAAAATATGATATGCATTGATGATCTAATGTATAACATTCCAAATTAAAAATTTGGGATGTTACAGGTATTCTCTGCAAGTGCTGAAATAAGTGGTAATAGATAGTTTTATGATATGATAATTTGTAATGAGCAAAAAGTAACAAAAGTAAATAAAGTGCTGCAAGGTGGCCCAATCATTTTTGTAGCAAAGGACAAGCATGGACAAACTCTTATATAGAGAAAAGCGCTGCCGAGGACACATGGGAATATTGTCAAGCTAGTTTTCATCACGCTCATATGATTCGCGTTCGGTACTTTGATAATTTGGTATGTGGGTGGACCGGTGCTTGGGTGCTGCCCTTACTTGGACAAGCATCCCACTTATGATTAACCTCTATTGCAAGCATCCGCAACTACAACAAAAGTATTAAGGTAAACCTAACCATAGCATGAAACATATGGATCCAAATCATCCCCTTACGAAGCAATGCATATACTAGGGTTTAAGCTTCTGTCACTCTAGCAACCCATCATCTACTTATTACTTCCCAATGCCTTCCTCTAGGCCCAAATAATGGTGAAGTGTTATGTAGTCGACGTTCACATAACACCACTAGAGAGACAACATACATCTTATCAAAATATCGAACGAATACCAAATTCACATGACTACTAACAGCAAGACTTCTCCCATGTCCTTAGGAACAAATGTAACTACTCACAAAGCATAAACATGTTCATAATCAGAGGTGTATTAATATGCACATAGGATCTGAACATATGATCTTCCACCAAATAAATCAACTAGCATCAACTACAAGGAGTAATTAACACTACTAGCAACCTACTAGTACCAATCCCAGACTTGGAGACAAGAATTGGATACAAGAGATGAACTAGGGTTTTGAGAGGAGATGGTAGATACGTCTCCAATGTATCTATAATTTTTGATTGCTCCATGCTATGTTATCTACTGTTTTGGGCAATATTGGGCTTTATTATCCACTTTTATATTATTTTTGGGACTAACCTATTAACCGGAGGCCCAACCCAGAATTGTTGTTTTTTTGCCTATTTCAGTGTTTCGAAGAAAAGGAATATCAAACCGAGTCGAAACGGAACAAAATCAACTAGAGAAGTTATCTTTGGAAGGAAAGCTACCGGATGGACTTGAACCCCACGTCAGGAGCCAAGGGAGGTGCTCATGAGGGTGGGGTGCGTGCCCCCCTAGGGCGCGCCCCCTGCCTCGTGGGGCCCCCGAAGCTCCACCGACGTACTTCCTGCACCCATATATACTCACGTACCCTAAAACTTCCAGAACAGACAATAGATCGGGAGTTCCGCCGCCAAAAGCCTCCGTAGCCACCGAAAGCCAATCTAGACCCGTTCCGGCACCCTGCCGGAGGGGGCAATCCCTCTCCGGTGGCCATCTTCATCATCCCGGTGCTCTCCATGATGAGGAGGGAGTAGTTCTCCCTCGGGGCTGAGGGTATGTACCGGTAGATATGTGTTTGATCTCTCTCTCTCTCTCTCTCGTGTTCTTGATTTGGCATGATCTTGATGTATCGCGAGCTTTGCTATTATAGTTGGATCTTATGTTTCTCCTCCCCCTCTACTCTCTTGTAATGAATTGAGTTTCCCCTTTGAAGTAATCTTATCGGATTGAGTCTTTAAAGATTTGAGAACACTTGATGTATGTCTTGCCGTGCGTATCTGTGGTGACAATGGGATACATCGTGATTCACTTGATGTATGTTTTGGTGATCAACTTGCGGGTTCCGCCCATGAACCTATGCATAGGGGTTGGCACATGTTTTCATCGTGATTCTCCGGTAGAACTTTGGGGCACTCTTTGAGGTCCTTTGTGTTGGTTGAATAGATGAATCTGAGATTGTGTGATGCATATCGTATAATCATACCCACGGATACTTGAGGTGAGATTGGAGTATCTAGGTGACATTAGGGTTTTGGTTGATTTGTGTCTTAAGGTGTTATTCTAGTACGAACTCTAGGGCTGTCTGTGACACTTATAGGAATAGCCCAACGGATTGATTGGAAAGAATAACTTTGAGGTGGTTTCGTACCCTACCATAATCTCTTCGTTTGTTCTCCTCTATTAGTGACTTTGGAGTGACTCTTTGTTGCATGTCGAGGGATAGTTATGTGATCCAATTATGTTAGTATTGTTGAGGTAACTTGCACTAGTGAAAGTATGAACCCTAGGCCTTGTTTCAACGCATTGCAATACTGTTTACGCTCACTCTATCATTAGTTACCTTGCTGTTTTTATATTTTCAGATTACAAATACCTTTATCTACCATCCATATACCACTTGTATCACCATCTCTTCGCCGAACTAGTGCACCTATACAATTTACCATTGTATTGGGTGTGTTGGGGACACAAGAGACTCTTTGTTATTTGGTTGCAGGGTTGCTTGAGAGAGACCATCTTCATCCTATGCCTCCTACGGATTGATAAATCTTAGGTCATCCACTTGAGGGAAATTTTCTACTGTCCGACAAACCTCTGCACTTGGAGGCCCAACAACGTCTACAAGAAGAAGGTTGTGTAGTAGACTTCAAGCTCTTTTCTGGCGCCGTTGCCGGGGAGGTGAGTGCTTGAAGGTATATCTTTAGATCTTGCAATCGAGTCTTTTAGTTTCTTGTTTTATCACTAGTTTAGTTTATAAAGAAAATTACAAAAAATGGAATTAAGTTTGTCTCATATGCTTCACCTTTTTAATATCTTTCGTAAGTATGATGGAAAGGATAATTGTGCTCAAGTGCTAGAAGAAGAAATCTATAAAATGTTTGGCACTAAATATTTGAATGATGAGCATGATTGCAATGTTGTTAGTTACAAATTCCTTGAATATCCATGATGCTAATGATATGCAAAGCCACAAGCTTGGGGAAGCTATGTTTGATGAGATGATATTTTTTGTCCCCCAAGTTTTGATGAGAAAATTTATACTATGATGAAAGCATGCCTCCTATCTATGATGATTATTGTGATGACACGTATGCTTTAAGGAATAATAATAACAATGAACCTTGTCATCTTGATCTTAATTTTCAATCACATGATAGTTATTTTGTTGAGTTTGCTCCCACTATTATTCATGAGAAGAATTTTGCTTGTGTGGAGAGTAGTAAATTTTCTATGCTTGTAGATCATGAAAAGAATGCTTTAAGTGCTGGTTATATTGTTTAATTCATTCATGATGCTACTGAAAATTATTATGAGGGAGGAACATATGCTTGTAGGAATTGCAATAATATCAAGTTCCCTCTCTATGTGCTTAAAGTTTTGAAGTTATGCTTGTTTTACCATCCTATGCAAGTTGATTATTATTCCCACAAGTTGTTTTCTCACAAAATCCCTATGCATAGGAAGTGGGTTAGACTTAAATGTTCTAGTCATATTCTTCATGATGCTCTCTTTATGTTACAATTCTTATCTTTTATGTGAGCATCGCTGAAATCATCATGCCTAGCTAGGGGCGTTAAACGATAGCGCTTGTTGGGAGGCAACCCAATTTTATTTTTGTTGCTTGCTTTTTGTTCCTGTTTAGTAATAAATAATTAATCTAGCCTCTGTTTGGATGTGGTTTTATGTGTTTAATTAGTGTTTGTGCCAATTAGAACCTTTGGGAAGACTTGGGGGAAGTCTTGTTGACCATGCTGTAAAAAAACAGAAACTTTAGGGCTCACGAGAATTACTGACATTTTTATTTGGAAAGTGATATTGAGTTAATTCTTTTTGAAGATGATAAATAGATAAATTCCTCAGGTCCACCAATTTATTTTAGAATTTTATGAGTTCCAGAAGTATACGTTTGATCCAGATTACTACAGACTGTTCTGTTTTTGGCAGATTCTGTTTTTCATGTGTTGTTTGCTTATTTTGATGAATCTATGCCTAGTAAAAGAGTTTATAAACCATAGAGAAGTTGGAATACAGTAGGTTTAACACCAATATAAATAAATAATGACTTCATTACAGTACCTTGAAGTGGTATTTTGTTTTCTTTCGCTAACGGAGCTCACGAGTTTTCTACTTTAAGTTTTGTGTTGTGAAGTTTTCAAGTTTTGGGTAAGGATTCGATGGACTATGGAATAAGGAGTGGCAAGAGCCTAAGCTTGGGGATGCCCAAGTAACCCCAAGGTAATATTCAAGGATAGCCAAGAGCCTAAGCTTGGGGATGCCCCGGAAGGCATCCCCTCTTTCGTCTTCGTTCATCGGTAACTTTACTTGGAGCTATATTTTTATTCGCCACATGATATGTGTTTTGCTTGGAGCGTCAATTTATTTTGTTAGGATTTGCTTTCTGTTATTTAGAACAATGTTTTGCATCTTTTATTTCAATAAAAGTGGCATTGATAGCCTTTACTATGCCTATTTTAGAAGTCCACATGTTGCTGTTTGAAAACAGAAAGTTTACCGCTGTTGCAATAATTCCCTAGAAAATTCAGAATGTGATAAAATGTTGAAACCTTTTGAGTATTAAGCTCTGATAAATTTAATACAGTGGGATTTTTATTTCATAATTTTTGGATCTAGGGAAGTATGGATGTTGCAGCATTCTTTACAGACTATCCTGTTTAGGCAGATTGCTGTTATGTTTGCATTGTTTGCATATGTTTGCTTCTTTAATGATTCTATTTGAGGATAGGACTATTAAATATACAGAGGCATTTAGTATGCAATGTTGAATAATAATTTTAGTGATTTACTACAGTAGAGTATGATAAGGTTTTTGCAATGGTTTATACTAACTTATCTCACGAGTCCTTGTTGAGTTTTGTGTGGATGAAGCTTTTGAGATTTAGGGAGACCGTGATATGAGAGGAATTAAGGAGACACAAAAGCTCAAGCTTGGGGATGCCCAAGGCATACCAAGATAATATTTCAAGATAGTCTCAAGCATCTAAGCTTGGGTGCCCCGTGGAGTATCTAGGTGACATTAGGGTTTTGGTTGATTTGTATCTTAAGGTGTTATTCTAGTAAAAACTCCAGGGTTGTTTGTGACACTTATAGGAATAGCCCAACGGATTGATTTGAAAGAATAACTTTGAGGTGGTTTCGTACCCTACCATAATCTCTACATTTGTTCTCCACTATTAGTGGCTTCGGAGTGACTCTTTATTGCATGTTGAGGGCTCGTTATGTGATCCAATTATGTTAGTATTGTTGAGGGAACTTACACTAGCGAAAGTATGAACCCTAGGCCTTATTTCCTATCACTGCAATACCGTTTACGCTCACTTTTACCATTAGTTACCTTGCTGTTTTTATAATTTCAGATTACAAATACCTTTATCTACCATCCATATTGCACTTGTATCACCATCTCTTCGCCGAACTAGTGCACCTATACAATTTACCATTGTATTGGGTGTGTTGGGGACACAAGAGACTCTTTGTTATTTGGTTGCAGGGTTGCTTGAGAGAGACCATCTTCATCCTATGCCTCCTACGGATTGATAAACCTTAGGTCATCCACTTGAGGGAAATTTTCTACTGTCCTACAAACCTCTGCACTTGGAGGCCCAACAACGTCTACAAGAAGAAGGTTGTGTAGTAGACATCAAGCTCTTTTCTGGCGCCGTTGCCGGGGAGGTGAGTGCTTGAAGGTATATCTTTAGATCTTGCAATCGAGTCTTTTAGTTTCTTGTTTTATCACTAGTTTAGTTTATAAAAGAAATTACAAAAAATGGAATTGAGTTTGTCTCATACGCTTCACCTTTTTAATATCTTTCGTGAAGTATGATGGAAAGGATAATTGTGCTCAAGTGCTAGAAGAAGAAATCTATAAAATGTTTGGCACTAAATATTTGAATGATGAGCATGATTGCAATGTTGTTAGTACAAATTCCTTGAATATCCATGATGCTAATGATATGCAAAGCCACAAGCTTGGGGAAGCTATGTTTGATGAAGATGATATTTTTTGTCCCCCAAGTTTTGATGAGAAAATTTATTATGATGAAAGCATACCTATTATATATGATGATTATTGTGATGACACGTATGCTTTAAAGAATAATGATAACCATGAAACTTTTCATCTTGATCTTAATTTTCAATCACATGATAGTTATTTTGTTGAGTTTGCTCCCACTATTATTCATGAGAAGAATTTTGCTTGTGTGGAGAGTAGTAAATTTTCTATGCTTGTAGATCATGAAAAGAATGCTTTAGGTGCTGGTTATATTGTTGAATTCATTCATGATGCTACTGAAAATTATTATGAGGGAGGAATATATGCTTGTAGGAGTTGCAATAATATCAAGTTTCCTCTCTATGTGCTTAAAATCTTGAAGCTATGCTTGTTTTACCTTCCCATGCAAGTTGATTCTTGTTCCCACAAGTTGTTTGCTCACAAAATCCCTATGCATAGGAAGTGGGTTAGACTTAAATGTGTTAGTCATATTCTTCACGATGCTCTCTTTATGTTTCAATTCTTATCTTTTATGTGAGCATCATTGAAACCATCATGCCTAGCTAGGGGCATTAAACGATAGTGCTTGTTGGGAGGCAAACCAATTTTATTTTTGTTCCTATTTAGTAATAAATAATTCATCTAGCCTCTGTTTAGATGTGGTTTTATGCTTTTAATTAGTGTTTGTGCCAAGTAGAACCTTTGGGAAGACTTGGGGAAAGTCTTGTTGATCATGCTGTAAAAAACAGAAACATTAGCGCTCACAAGAATTGCTGCCATTTTTATTTGGAGACTGATATTTAGTTAATTCGTTTTTAAGATGATTAATAGATAAATTCCTCAGGTCCAGAAATTTATTTGAGAATTTTATGAGTTCCAGAAGTATACGTTTGATCCAGATTACTACAGACTGTTCTGTTTTTGACAGATTCTGTTTTTCGTGTGTTGTTTGCTTATTTTGATGAATCTATGGCTGGTAAAAGAGATTATAAACCATAGAGAAGTTGGAATACATTAATTTCAACACCAATATAAATAAAGAATGAGTTCCTTACAGTACCTTTAAGTGGTGATTTATTTTCTTATACTAACGGAGCATACGAGTTTTCTGTTAAGTTTTGTGTTGTGAAGTTTTCAAGTTTTGGGTAAGGATTCGATGGACTATGGAATAAGGAGCGGCAAGAGCCTAATCTTGGGGATGCCCAAGGCACCCCAAGGTAATATTCAAGTATATCCAAGAGCCTAAGCTTGGGGATGCCCCGGAAGGCATCCCCTCTTTCGTCTTCGTTCATCGGTAACTTTACTTGGAGCTATATTTTTATTCGCCACATGATATGTGTTTTGCTTGGAGCGTCAATTTATTTTGTTAGGATTTGCTTGCTGTTATTTAGAAAAATGTTTTGCATCTTTTATTTCAATAAAAGTGGCATTGATAGCCTTCACTATGCCTATGTTACAAGTATACATGTTGCTGTTTGAAAACAGAAAGTTTACCGCTGTTGCAATAATTCCCTAGAAACGTCAGAATGTGATAAAATATTGAAACCTTTTGCATATTAAGATCTGATAAATTTACTACAGTGGGAATTTTCTTTCATAACTAGGGAAGTATGGATGTTGCAGCATTCTTTACAGACTATCCTGTTTAGGCAGATTGCTGTTATGTTTGCATTGTTTGCATATGTTTGCTTCTTTAATGATTCTATTTGAGGATAGGACTATTAAATATGCAGATGCATTTAGTATGCAATGTCGAATAATAATTTTAGTGATTTGCTACAGTAGAGTATGATAAGGTTTTTGCAATGGTTTATACTAACTTATGTCACGAGTCCTTGTTGAGTTTTGTGTGGATGAAGCTTTTGAGATTTAGGGAGACCGTGATATCAGAGGAATTAAGGAGACACAAAAGCTCAAGCTTGGGGATGCCCAAGGCATACCAATATAATATTTCAAGAAGTCTCAAGCATCTAGGCTTGGGGATGCCCCGGTTGGAGTATCTAGGTGACATTAGGGTTTTGGTTGATTTGTGTCTTAAGGTGTTATTCTAGTACGAACTCTAGGGCTGTTTGTGACACTTATAGGAATAGCCCAACGGATTGATTGGAAAGAATAACTTTGAGGTGGTTTCGTACCCTACCATAATCTCTTTGTTCGTTCTCCGCTATTAGTGACTTTGGAGTGACTCTTTGTTGCATGTTGAGGGATAGTTATGTGATCCAGTTATGATATTATTGTTGAGGGAACTTACACTAGTGAAAGTATGAACTCTAGGCCCTATTTCCTATCATTGCAATACCGTTTACGCTCACTTTTATCACTTTCTACCTTGCTGTTTTTATTATTTCAGATTACAAATACCTTTATCTACCCTCCATATACCACTTGTATCACCCTCTCTTCGCCGAACTAGTGCACCTATACATTTTACCATTGTATTGGGTGTGTTGGGGACACAAGAGACTCTTTGTTATTTGGTTGCAGGGTTGCTTGAGAGAGACCATCTTCATCCTATGCCTCCTACGGATTGATAAATCTTAGGTCATCCACTTGAGGGAAATTTTCTACTGTCCGACAAACCTCTGCACTTGGAGGCCCAACAACGTCTACAAGAAGAAGGTTGTGTAGTAGACTTCAAGCTCTTTTCTGGCGCCGTTGCCGGGGAGGTGAGTGCTTGAAGGTATATCTTTAGATCTTGCAATCGAGTCTTTTAGTTTCTTGTTTTATCACTAGTTTAGTTTATAAAGAAAATTACAAAAAATGGAATTAAGTTTGTCTCATATGCTTCACCTTTTTAATATCTTTCGTAAGTATGATGGAAAGGATAATTGTGCTCAAGTGCTAGAAGAAGAAATCTATAAAATGTTTGGCACTAAATATTTGAATGATGAGCATGATTGCAATGTTGTTAGTACAAATTCCTTGAATATCCATGATGCTAATGATATGCAAAGCCACAAGCTTGGGGAAGCTATGTTTGATGAAGATGATATTTTTTGTCCCCCAAGTTTTGATGAGAAAATTTATTATGATGAAAGCATACCTATTATATATGATGATTATTGTGATGACACGTATGCTTTAAAGAATAATGATAACCATGAAACTTTTCATCTTGATCTTAATTTTCAATCACATGATAGTTATTTTGTTGAGTTTGCTCCCACTATTATTCATGAGAAGAATTTTGCTTGTGTGGAGAGTAGTAAATTTTCTATGCTTGTAGATCATGAAAAGAATGCTTTAGGTGCTGGTTATATTGTTGAATTCATTCATGATGCTACTGAAAATTATTATGAGGGAGGAATATATGCTTGTAGGAGTTGCAATAATATCAAGTTTCCTCTCTATGTGCTTAAAATCTTGAAGCTATGCTTGTTTTACCTTCCCATGCAAGTTGATTCTTGTTCCCACAAGTTGTTTGCTCACAAAATCCCTATGCATAGGAAGTGGGTTAGACTTAAATGTGTTAGTCATATTCTTCATGATGCTCTCTTTATGTTTCAATTCTTATCTCTTATATGAGCATCATTGAAATCATCATGCCTAGCTAGGGGCATTAAACGATAGCGCTTGTTGGGAGGCAACCCAATTTTATTTTAGTTCCTTGCTTTTTGCTCCTGTTTAGTAATAAATAATTCATCTAGCCTCTGTTTAGATGTGGTTTTATATTTTAATTAGTGTTTGTGCCAAGTAGAACCTTTGGGAAGACTTGGGGAAAGTCTTGTTGATCATGCTGTAAAAAACAGAAACATTAGCGCTCACGAGAATTGCTGCCATTTTTATTTGGAGAGTGATATTTAGTTAATTATTTTTGCATATTATTAATAGATAAATTATCAGGTCCAGAAATTTATTTGAGAATTTTATGAGTTCCATAAGTGTACGTTTGATCCATATTACTACAGACTGTTCTGTTTTTGACAGATTCTGTTTTTGACGTGTTGTTTACTTATTTTGATGAATCTATGGCTAGTAAAATAGTTTATAAACCATAGAGAAGTTGTAATACAGTAGGTTTAACACCAATATAAACAAAGAATGAGTTCATTACAGTAACTTTAAGTGGTCTTTTGTTTTCTTTCGCTAACGGAGTTTACGAGTTTTCTGTTAAGTTTTGTGTTGTGAAGTTTTCAAGTTTTGGGTAAGGATTCGATGGACTATGGAATAAGGAGTGGCAAGAGCCAAATCTTTGGAATTCCCAAGGCACCCCAAGGTAATATTCAAGGATATACAAGAGCCTAAGCTTGGGGATGCCCCGGAAGGCATCCCCTCTTTCGTCTTCGTTCATCGGTAACTTTACTTGGAGCTATATTTTTATTCGCCACATGATATGTGTTTTGCTTGGAGCATCAATTTATTTTGTTAGGATTTTCTTGCTGTTATTTAGAATAATGTTTTGTATCTTTTATTTCAATAAAAGTGGCATTGATAGCCTTTACTGTGCCTATGTTACAAGTATACATGTTGTTGTCTGAAAACAGAAAGTTTACCGCTGTTGCAATAATTCCCTAGAAAATTAAGAATGTGATAAAATGTTGAAACCTTTTGCATATTAAGCTCTGATAAATTTACTACAGTGGGAATTTTCTTTCATAATTTTCGGAGCTAGGGAAGTATGGATGTTGTAGCATTCTTTACAGACTATCCTGTTTAGGAAGATTACTGTTATGTTTGCATTGTTTGCATATGTTTGCTTCTTTAATGATTCTATTTGAGGATAGGACTATTAAATATGCAGAGGCATTTAGTATGCAATGTTGAATAATTATTTTAGTGCTTTGCTACAGTAGAGTATGATAAGGTTTTTGCAATGGTTTATACTAACTTATCTCACGAGTCCTTGTTGAGTTTTGTGTGGATGAAGCTTTTGAGATTTAGGGAGACCGTGATATCAGAGGAATTAAGGAGACACAAAAGCTCAAGCTTGGGGATGCCCAAGGCATACCAAGATAATATTTCAAGAAGTCTCAAGCATCTAAGCTTGGGGATGCCCCGGTTGGCATCCCACCTTTCTTCTTCAACAACTATCGGTTAGTTTCGGTTGATCCTAAGTTTTTGCATCTTCACATGATGTTTGCCATTCTTAGAATGTAATTTTATTTTGCCTAGCTTGATGTTTGAATAAAATACCAAGATCTGAAATTATTAAATGTTAGAGAGTCTTCATATAGTTGCATAATTATTCGACTACTCATTGATCTCCACTTATATCTTTCGGAGTAGTTTGTTGTTTGCTCTAGTACTTCACTTATATCTTTTAGAGCACGGTGGTGGTTTTATTTTGTAGAAATAGATGAACTCTCATGCTTCACTTATATTATTTTGAGAGTCTTAAATAGCATGGTAATGTGCTTAATCCTAATATGCTAGGTATTCAAGATTAGTAAAAACTTTCTTATGAGTGTATTGAATACTAAGAGAAGTTTGATGCTTGATGATTGTTTTGAGATATGGAGGTAATAATATCAAAGTCGTGCTAGTTGAGTAGTTGTGAATTTGAGAAGTGCTTGCGTTGAAGTTTGAAAGTCCCGTAGCATGCACGTATGGTAAACATTGTGCAACAAATTTGAAACATGAGGGGTTATTTGATTGTCCTCCTTATGAGTGGCGGTCGGGGACGAGCGATGGTCTTTTCCTACCAATCTATCCCCCTAGGAGCATGCGCGTAGTGCCAAGTTTTTTGATGACTTGTAGATTTTTGCAATAAGTATGTGAGTTCCTTATGACTAATGTTGGGTCCATGGATTATACGCACTCTCACCCTTCCATCCTTGCTAGCCTCTTCGGTACCGTGCATTGCCCTTTCTCACATTGAGAGTTGGTGCAAACTTCGCCGGTCCATCCAAAACCCGTGATATGATACGCTCTTTAACACATAAACCTCCTTATATCTTCCTCAAAACAGCCACCATACCTACCTATTATGGCATTTCCATAACCATTCCGAGATATATTGCCATGCAACTTTCCATCATTCCATTCATCATGACACATTCATCATTGTCATATTGCTTAGCATGATCATGTAGTTGAATAGTATTTGTGGCAAAGCCACCGTTCATAATTCTTTCATACATGTCACTCTTGGTTCATTGCATATCCCGGTACACCACTGGAGGCATTCATATAGAGTCATCTTTGTTCTAGTATCGAGTTGTAATCATTGAGTTGTAAATAAATAGAAGTGTGATGATCATTATTATTAGAGCATTGTCCCAAGTGAGGAATAAAAAAAAAGAGAAAGGCCATAAAAAAGAGAAGGCCCAAAAAAAAGAGAAAGGCTATGAAAAAAAGAAAAGGCCCAAAAAAATGAGAGAAAAAGAGAGAAGGGACAATGTTACTATCCTTTTACAACACTTGTGCTTCAAAGTAGCACCATGATCTTCATAGTAGAGAGTCTCTCATGTTGTCACTTTCATATACTAGTGGGAATTTTCATTATAGAACTTGGCTTGTATATTCCAACAGTGGGCCTCCTCAAGTGCCCTAGGTCTTCGTGAGCAAGCAAGTTGGATGCACACCCACTTAGTTTCTTTTGTTGAGCTTTCATACATTTATAGCTCTAGTGCATCCGTTGCATGGCAATCCCTACTCCTTGCATTAACATTAATCGATGGGCATATCCATAGCTCATTAATTAGCCTTGTTGATGTGAGACTTTCTCCTTTTTGTCTTCTCCATATAACCCCCTCATTATTCTATTCCACCCATAGTGCTATATCCATGGCTAACGCTCATATATTGCGTGAAAGTTTATAGGTTTGAGATTACTAAAGTATGAAACAATTGATTGGCTTGTCATCGAGGTTGTGCATGATGAGAGCATTCTTGTGTGATGAAAATGGAGCATGACTAAACTATATGATTTTGTAGGGATGAACTTTCTTCGGCCATGCTATTTTGAGAAGACATAATTGCTTAGTTAGTATGCTTGAAGTATTATTATTTTTATGTCAATATGAACTTTTGTCTTGAATCTTTCGGATCTGAATATTCATGCCACAATTAAGAAGAATTACATCGAAATTATGCCAAGTAGCATTCCACATCAAAAATTCTGTTTTTATCATTTACCTACTCGAGGACGAGCAGGAATTAAGCTTGGGGATGCTGATACGTCTCCAATGTATCAATAATTTTTGATTGCTCCATGCTATGTTATCTACTATTTTGGGCAATATTGGGCTTTATTATCCACTTTTATATTATTTTTGGGACTAACCTATTAACCGGAGGCCCAGCCCAGAATTGCTGTTTTTTTTCCTATTTCAGTGTTTCGAAGAAAAGGAATATCAAACGGAGTCGAAACGGAACGAAATCAACTGGAGATGTTATTTTTGGAAGGAAAGCTACCGGATGGACTTGAACCCCTCGTCAGGAGCCAAGGGAGGTGCTCATGAGGGTGGGGGGCGCCCCCCCTAGGGCGCGCCCCCTGCCTTGTGGGGCCCCCAAAGCTCCACCGACGTACTTCCTGCACCCATATATACTCACGTACCCTAAAACTTTCAGAACAGACAATAGATAGGGAGTACCGCCGCCAGAAGCCTCCGTAGCCACCGAAAGCCAATCTAGACCCATTCCGGCACACTGCCAGAGGGGGCAATCCCTCTCCGGTGGCCATCTTCGTCATCCCAGTGCTCTCCATGACGAGGAGGGAGTAGTTCTCCCTCGGGGCTGAGGGTATGTACCAGTAGCTATGTGTTTGATCTCTCTCTCTCTCTCTCTCTCTCGTGTTCTTGATTTGGCACAATCTTGATGTATCGCGAGCTTTGCTATTATAGTTGGATCTTATGTTTGTCCTCCCCCTCTACTCTCTTGTAATGAATTGAGTTTCCCCTTTGAAGTAATCTTATCGAATTGAGTCTTTAAAGATTTGAGAACACTTGATGTATGTCTTGCCGTGCGTATCTGTGGTGACAATGGGATACCACGTGATTCACTTGATGTATGTTTTGGTGATCAACTTGCGGGTTCCGCCCATGAACCTATGCATAGGGGTTGGCACATGTTTTCGTCGTGATTCTCCGGTAGAACTTTGGGGCACTCTTTGAGGTCCTTTGTGTTGGTTGAATAGATGAATCTAAGATTGTGTGACGCATATCGTATAATCATACCCAAGGATACTTGAGGTGACATTGAGTATCTAGGTGACATTAGGGTTTTGGTTGATTTGTGTCTTAAGGTGTTATTCTAGTACGAACTCTAGGGCTGTCTGTGACACTTATAGGAATAGCCCAACGGATTGATTGGAAAGAATAACTTTGAGGTGGTTTCGTACCCTACCATAATCTCTTCGTTTGTTCTCCGCTATTAGTGACTTTGGAGTGACTCTTTGTTGCATGTTGAGGGATAGTTATGTGATCCAATTATGTTAGTATTGTTGAGGGAACTTGCACTAGTGAAAGTATGAACCCTAGGCCTTGTTTCAACGCATTGCAATACCATTTATGCTCACTTTTATCATTAGTTACCTTGCTGTTTTTATATTTTCAGATTGCAAATACCTTTATCTACCATCCATATACCACTTGTATCACCATCTCTTCGCCGAACTAGTGCACCTATACAATTTACCATTGTATTGGGTGTGTTGGGAACACAAGAGACTCTTTGTTATTTGGTTGCAGGGTTGCTTGAGAGAGACCATCTTCATCCTACGCCTCCTACGGATTGATAAACCTTAGGTCATCCACTTGAGGGAAATTTTCTACTGTCCTACAAACCTCTGCACTTGGAGGCCCAACAACGTCTACAAGAAGAAGGTTGTGTAGTAGACATCAATGGTGCTGATGAAGATGTTCATGGAGATTGCCCTCTCCCGATGTGAGGAGCGTTGGTGATGACGATGGCGATGATTTCCCCCTCCCGGAGGGAAGTTTCCCCGGCAGAACAGCTCTGCCGGAGCCCTAGATTGGATCCGCCAAGGTTCCGCCTTGTGGCCGCGGAGTTTCGTCCGAGAAGATGGCTTCTGATTTTTTCCCATCGAATCATATAGCAGAAGATGGCCACCGGAGGGCCACCAGGGGCCCACGAGGTAGGGGGGCGCGCCCAGGGGGTAGGGCGCACCCCCACCCTCGTGGGTAGGGTGTGCCCCCCTGGTGAACTTCTTCCACTGAGTATTTTTTATATATTCTGAAAACGTCTTCCATGAAGTTTCAGGACTTTTGGAGTTATGCAGAATAGGTCTCTAATATTTGCTCCTTTTCCAACCTAGAATCCCAGCTGCCGGCATTCTCCCTCTTTATGTAAACCTTGTGAAATAAGAGAGAATAGGCATAAGTATTGTGACATAATGTGTAATAACAGCCCATAATGCAATAAATATCGATATAAAAGCACGATGCAAAATGGACGTATCAACTCCCCCAAGCTTAGACCTCGCTTGTCCTCAAGCGAAAGCCGAAATTGAAAAATATGTCCACATGTTTAGAGATAGAGGTGTCGATAAAAAAATACGGACATGAGGGCATCATGATCATTCTTAGAACAACAACTTATATAATTCTAGTCAAATAATCTCTTATGCTAGAGTAATAATTCAATCACAATTTCAAGTATGAATCGTAAACTTCATTGAAAACTAATAAACTATAATCTCAGTCATTGGAGCAATTGCAATTTATCATAACATAGGAAAGAGTCAATATATAAGAGCTTTTCAGCAAGTCCACATACTCAACTATCCTATAGTCTTTCACAATTGCTGACACTCACACAATACTTATGGGTATGGAGTTTTAATCGGACATAGAGAAAGATAGGGGCTTATAGTTTTGCCTCCCAACGTTTTACCTCAAGGGTAATGTCAAGAATAATATTTCATGAAAACTCACATCCAATTAGCCATATATACCAGGATCTTTCCAACATACTGTGCTTGCCAAAGGATAGAATGTAAAAAGGAAGGGTGAAGATCACCATGACTCTTATGCAAGGTAGGAGATAAAAGTAAAAGATAGGCCCTTCGCAGAGGGAAGCAGAGGTTGTCATGCGCTTTTATGGTTGGATGCACAAACTCTTAATGCGAAAGAATGTCACTTTATATTGCCACTTGTGATATGGACCTTTATTATGCAGTCTGTCGCCTTTATTTCTTCCATATCACACGATCGTATAAAGCTTATTTTCTCCCACACTAATAAGTCATACATATTTAGAGAACAATTTTTATTGCTTGCACCGATGACAACTTACTTGGAGGATCTTACTCAATCCATAGGTAGGTATGGTGGACTCTCATGGCAAAACTGGTTTAAGGGTATTTGGAAGCACAAGTAGTATCTCGACTTGGTGCGATGAATTTGGCTAGCATGAGGGGGAAAGGCAAGCTCAACCATGTTGTATAATCCATGACAATATAATTTATCTCAGATGTAAGAAAACATAACCCATTACGTTGTCTTCCTTGTCCAACATCAATTCTGTAGCATGTCATATTTTAATGAGTGCTCATAATTATAAAAGATGTCCAAGATAGTATATTTATATGTGAAGACCTCTCTTTCTTTATTACCTCCTATTAATTGCAACGATGACCAAAACTATGTTTGTCAACTCTCAACAACTTTTATTCATCATACTTTTTGTATGTGAGCTCATTACTCTCTATAAGATCCATATGATCTCTTTGTTTCTTTTTGTTTCTTTCTCTTTTCTCTTATTCACTTAGGATCATGGCAAAATAATCAAGCCCTTGACTCAACACTAATCTTTATTATAAATATCTCACGGACTCGATTACATTGAAGGATCATAAAGCAAAACTCAAAACTAGATCATGCCATAAACTTTATTCTACTAGATCAAGATATTACCAAAAGTATCGAACTAAGAAAAACGGTAGAGATAAAAGTGAGGGTGATACGATACCAGGGCACTCCCCCAAGCTTGGCAGTTGCCAAGGGGAGTGCCCATACCCATGTGATTATGTCTCTCTTTTCGGGGATGGTGATGTGATATTCTTGGCGATGATGCCCCTCAGGATACGATTCTCCTCCTCGAGCTTATTGACTTGCTGCTTGAGGTCCATTATTTCCTTTCGGAGTTTTCCTAACAGCCAAAGCTCCCTGCACCCAAGGGTGCTGCATAGCTGTGGGAGAACCAGTGACACTCTTTTTCATATTCTCATAAGAAAGAAATCTAACATTGGAAGGGATAAGCGAGTTTGGAATAGCCGAGCTCTGTAGTTCTCCCATTGTGAATCCAGCTCGGAAGCGGGAAGTGACTTCTTGATCCTCTTCCATGGCATCTATCCTCTTCAAATCAGCCTCCATCTCTTCCTCCGTTGCTGGCCCAAAGAGGTCAACATTGTTGTTTGTCATTGATCTCGGTGCCGGATGAGATACCCGGCTCTCCCCGACTGACTCTTGCGAAGACATCTTGCTCTAATCTGCAGCAGCAACAACTCGAAACACAAACAGATGATAATTGCGTGATATAGGAGTCAAAACCCCCGGGAGATTTTATAATGAATTTTTACCGACCAAAATACGTGTCGTGTAGTAAAACGGAGTCCAAAAAGCGCACGAGGTGCCCACGAGGTAGGGGGGCGCGCCCAGTAGGGTAGGGCGTGCCCTCCACCCTCGTGGAGCCCTCGTGTCCTTCCCGGACTGCTTCTTATTTTTCTATTTTTCTAAATATTCCAAAACGGAGAAATATTGCCTTAAAAACTGTTTTGGAGTCGGTTTACTTACCGTACCACATACCTATTCCTTTTCGGAGTCTGAAACGTTCCGGAAAGTGTCCCTTATGTATTCCTCCGGGGTTACAGTTTCAATAACATTGGTTTAGACATTTATGGGATTACCTGAGATATAATGTTTGATTCTTTGACCGTTCACCACCTTCGGATTTGTGCCTTCGAAGTTGTTGATTTTTATGGCACCGGAACGATAGACCTCCTCGATAACGTAAGGACCTTCCCATTTAGAGAGAAGTTTTCTTGCAAAAAATCTTAAACGAGAGTTGTATAGCAATACATAATCACCTACATTAAACTCCCGCTTTTGTATCCTTTTATCATGCCATCTTTTAACTTTTTCTTTAAACAACTTGGCATTTTCGTAGGCTTGGGTTCTCCATTCATCGAGTGAGCTAATATCAAATAACCTCTTCTCACCGGCAAGTTTAAAATCATAATTGAGCTCTTTAATAGCCCAATATGCCTTGTGTTCTAGTTCGAGAGGTAAGTGACATGCTTTTCCATAAACCATTTTATACGGAGACATACCCATAGGATTTTTATATGCAGTTCTATAGGCCCATAATGCATCATCAAGTTTCTTGGACCAATTCTTTCTAGACCTATTGACAGTCTTTTGCAAAATTAATTTGATCTCTCTATTACTCAATTCTACTTGACCACTAGACTGAGGGTGATAAGGGGATGCAATTCTATGATTAACATCATACTTAGCAAGCATTTTACGGAAAGCACCATGAATAAAATGTGAACCACCATCAGTCATTAAATATCTAGGGACTCCAAATCTTGGAAAAAATAACTTCTTTAAGCATTTTAATAGAAGTGTTATGATCAGCACTACTAGTTGGAATAGCTTCTACCCACTTAGTAACGTAATCAACAACAACTAAAATATGTGTATATCCATTGGAGGCAGGAAAAGGTCCCATATAGTCAAAGCCCCAAACATCAAATGGTTCAATAACGAGAGAATAGTTCATAGGCATTTCTTGACGTCTACTAATATTACCAATTCTTTGACATTCATCACAAGATAGGACAAACTTACGGGCATCCTTGAAGAGAGTAGGCCAATAAAAACCAGATTGCAATACCTTATGTGCAGTTCTATCTCCATCATGGTGTCCTCCATAAGCTTCGGAATGAAACTTGCATAGGATCTGTTCCTGTTCCTGCTCAGGTACACAACGTCTAATAAAACCATCTACTCCTTCTTTATAAAGATGTGGGTCATCCCAAAAGTAATGTCTCAAATCATAGAAGAACTTTTTCTTTTGCTGATATGTGAAACTAGGTGGTATAAACTTAGCAACAATGTAATTAGCATAATCAGCATACCATGGAGCAGTATGAGAAGCATTTATGACATTTAATTGCTCATCAGGAAAGCTATCATCAAAAGGTAGTGGGTCATCAAGCACATTTTCTAACCTAGACAAGTTGTCTGCAGCGGGGTTCTCAGCTCCCTTTCTATCAACAATATGTAAGTCAAAATCTTGTAGCAAGAGAACCCATCTAATAAGTCTAGGTTTAGCATCTTTCTTTTGCATAAGATATTTAATAGCAGCATGATCAGTGTGAATAGTTACTTTAGAATCAACAATATAAGGTCTAAACTTATCACAAGCAAATACAACTGC